>NW_025110230.1:253830-260647 GCF_011392965.1 Frieseomelitta varia
CTTCAGCTACAGAGCATTCACATATAAGTATGTCACAAGTCTTCAACAAAATTTGAGTGTTTGATATATTCAAAGTAAGTCAAAAATCCAATTTTCACCCAGCAACGATACTTCTCCAGAATGTTGCGATCAAGGATCAAAGACTGCCTATAGTTTTCAACACTGTGAAACACTGATATAAACCCAGACACATTACCGAACAATATAGCCTTCAGCTACAGAGCATTCACATGTAAGTATGTCACAAGTCTTCAACAAAATTTGAGTGTCAAAAACCCAACATTCACCCTCGCAACCGGCAATTTCACCGTGCGGTTACGACCGGGGTGAAACTCTACCGGTGAATCGTGCTCCAAAGTGTTTGCAATCAGGGTCCAACGACCAACGACCAAGGACGAAAACCTATAGTCTTCGAACCGGTAGAGCGTCTGCCAATCTGTGCCTTAGACACGTTTTGCCGAACGATACACAAAAGGATCGCGTGTATCGTCGGGCCGACCGAATAAATCGGCGGGTTCGGGTGGGCGGACAGGAAATTAAAACCCTCAATTAGCGCAACCTTGTAACCTTGTCAGCGAGTTCCTGCCGCTCCGGCTGAGAATCGATACTCTTTCGCTATAGATGCGCGAGTAGCGCGTTCGCCTTGTCAGATCCCGTTAACGGGTATCCCGAGCGCTGGGGGTGGCAAACGGGTGGTGGAAGCGGAAGGGTAGGGAGAGGGTGGTGGGTGGGAGGGAGGGTGGTTGAGAATCGACTTTTCGATTTAACCGCGTTACATCGCTATCTTCCAATCGTTTCAGGAAGACAATTATTTAACGGGCCGGTGCTCGTAGAAAAATGTCCCTCCCCCCTCCCCTCCCCCTCGCCACCCTCTTTCTTCCAGTTCCCGAGCCGATCGACCCCCGAGACAAACTGGAACGTCGATCGTCGACGATTTAACGAGCGCGCAGCTGCTCGTCCTGACAATTAAGAGAGAAAAGAAGAACTAGATTTTCCTGTTTCTGTCTGCTTTCTTATCGCGGCGAGACGAGGCCAGTCCTCCCTCTTCCGCGCTAAGTATTTTTCAATATCGCGCGTTAATTGATATCGCGAGCCTCTGTCGGACGTATTCTCTCAGTTAGATTTAATTTGCTTCCTGAGACTGGCGATACGTACGATTAAATGATCCTCGTTTGCGCTCGCCGTTGGAAAAATAGAATTTAGATTACGGTGGGTTCAATTTTTTTTTTTTTTTTTTTTTTTTGAACGCAATTTCGGAGTCTCGTTGAGAGTTTCGGCCGATTAGAAAATTTTTTTTTTTTAAATTTAGCGACAGTACAACGTGTGATTTTTTTTGTTGAATTTTGTTTTTTTTTTTTTTTTCGCTTAAGTAAGAATGGAAGTTCTTTCTTTGGAGAAGAATCTCGTACCGTTTAACATAAATTTATTGTAATACGCACAGATTGACTATGAACGTTCAGCATTGATTTTTAGAATTTATATTTACAGTGTTTCCTTCTTACCGTCTAATTTTAATCTTCTATTGATTTCAAATCAGCGTTGCACGTATCAGCAATAATTTCCATTATTCATATATAAAATTCCTAAAACAATAAAAGCTCTCTGTCGCGAGCAGTAACGAAAATTTAGAGAACCTTCTGCCATACGTATGTTTCTGTTGAGAAACACCTGTGTGAAATAATTCCACGTACCATCGATGAAAATGGGCTCCAATTTTTCTCAGATTCGCTGTTCAATTCGTTATTGCGGCGATTTACGAAACGGAAGAATGAACATGTGGTTCGAATCACCCCCTATTTGTAGGTCGTCGATAAGAAAAGCGGAGTGAAATTAGACGGACTAATTGTGCACCGAAGCGTGCACTCCTGTCAACGTTTTTGGACCAGTTAGGGTAAATGATGCAAGAACCAGGCACGGTCGTAAGAAAATCAATGTACTTTTTGCTAGAAGACAGACGAACCGGCTTGATAAATCAAGCTACGCTTTAAATCTATATTGTACATATATATATACAGGCTGGGCCAAAAGTTTCTTCTATTTTTTTTTTTTTTTTTTTTAAATAAAAACATCAAAATGTAAGAAGAACCTCATTTTATTAATTTTGAATTCAATTTAAAATCTGATACGGATTTATTTCAGTAGTGATTTTTGGCCCACCATGTACGATTCCGTGACGATGAGAATGGCTTCCTTCTTCTTTATCTTTCGTGACTTTTTCGAGATTCGAAATATTTTTTTTTACGCTTTGGAGAGAACTCAAGATTTGTTAATGATTTTTTTCTGGATTTGTTTTGGATGTATTGGATTTATTTTGGATACATCCAGTTTCTAGATACGTGAAGAATTATTTTACGTGACGATCGGCAGACTGTGATGTGCAATTGTGTTATTAATTTAAAAAACACTACTACAGACATATCGATGATAGTTTCTTCTACTTGAATGAATTCTGAATCTGTCAGAAATCATTGTCACATTCTTACAGAATGACAGTGAACTCGTGCCAATAGCAAACGGAGCCATTGCTTCACGAAAACGCGTAAAACTTCAGCATCGGTCTTCAATTACGAGTCTGTTGAATTAATTTTTGATAACGCTGGAATTTCTGTTACTCCTTACGTGCTCTCATGCTTGCTTTGAGAGATGCTTTGAGTGAAGTCGTATTTACGGAAACGCAACTGTACTGGAAATACTACAATTACAGTCACGTTGTAACGTTTATATTGTATTGCGAACTTCGCATGCGAATATGGTACAGCATTCATGGGAAATTCATGCATGGATACAACTTGCTAACTTTTGCAATATGAATGAATCAACAACAACAACAACAACAACAACAATAACAACTGACAACTCATTTGTTTTACTACATTTGTCCGATTATTAGCGTATGATATAACACGTACATATATAGGAAGACGTGTTTTATGTACGAAAACTGAGAAGGACGAATGAAACGGTGTGTCAAGTTCAGTCGGACATAAAACTGCAAAGGGTTAATGTTCTTTTGGACCTTCAGGGGAGGCTGGATTATTCTTATCACGAGCATCAAATAGGCTCTTTTATACTCGCGAAGTGAACAGCCGATTAAAAGGCTTTTCACCTCTACGCGATCGCATAATTTTGAACCTGAAAAATAAAATCGTTCGTACTTATGACGCATTAATATTTGATAATAATAGACGTAAGATATCCTTAATTTTCACTATTCGAGGATTTATACATATATATATAGAAATAAATGGGAATAAAACAGGCACGTTGTATGATTTTTATGTGGGTACTTATGCAGTGAAGAGCATAACTGTACCAATAACAACGAACATTAACATAGCTTCGTAAAAAGAAAGATCATATAATGATCCACTCTCATTTTGAAGCTTTTACTTTATGATAGTTGTGAATTTGTTTTTTTTTTCTTCTTCCGAAGTTGATTTCACATTACATAGGAGAAGTGACGGTGGAAAAATGAAAATATTTTTCTCTTAAAAGTTGTAAAAATCCAAACGCGTGTAAAAACGTTAAAAAAATTTTATTCTGGCTGAATCCAGCCATGATTTTGAAGATTAAAGTTTACAACGGCTCTTTAAAAATCGATGTACGATTTCTTTCGCAATTTTATCGAACTTTAAACATATTAGGGTTAGACGACGAAACTTTTGAATTTCTTCGATAGCCCGATATTCAATAAAATAGTGAAAAAAACATGGAACAAATTTCAAGAGTTAAATCTCCAAAATGAGAGACGCGCGTTTGAATTTTCGAGAAAATAATAAAGTATCATCCTTACTTTCCAACCCATACACTACATTTGCACGATGATAAAATTATCTTAAAAAAAAAAAAAAAAGAACTCACGATTGTCGAAATAGATGCTTCACAGTTTCACAAACGAGACCAGGTGGATCTTTGTGCATTTTTATTTCAATTACAAACTGTCAAATTACGTTGCCACTGGTACAGTTGCACTTTTAACCTAGAGTTAGGTTGAAACAACTCCGACGGATCAGAATTAAATGGCCGTGGCAGAGTGTGTAAATGTTAATTCACGGATCTCGGTTAACGAGCTGTGGACTCTCTGATGGATCTCCTCCTAGATTGGTGAAACTCAGGTTCACGAGAAGGAGCGGCGCGACTAATCTTCGACGACCTCGCGCGACCCTCGCGCAGAAGGTCGTACCTTCATTTAGCATGGCGTCGTTCGCAATGAAACCAGGCCATCGACGAAGGGCGCACGAATTCATTACGTGGCCCGCTTTTCGAATCCAACGGCATATATCTGATCGAACTCTCGTCTTCCTTTTCGTTCCGCCCTCGGTTTTTAATCTTCCCGAATTCGCGAATTCGCGATGTTGCGTTTCCTGCATTCCTTTCGCTCTCTGTCTCTTTTTCTTCCCCAAGCTTCTTCTTTCTTTTCTCCTTTCACTTTGGGAATTCTTCGTCGGTTGCTAAGATATTCGAAACACTCGGGGAGAGAATGGGATTTTTATGTGTTTGGATGTTACGGGGTCTGGACTTTCTTTGGTGGTTTGGACAGTTCTTTACGTCGATTTCAGGTTTAAAACCTGGAGTCCTTCGAATCACAGCGATTTAAATATTTTAACGTTGGATGAAAAGAATAGGGTAAAATTCAATAAGTGGAATTTGGGAATTTGGAAGAATGTAAGTTTCTCAACGCTAGAACTATCAAAGTGGCCAGAACGACTGATTTATAATTTCTCATTGGAGATTTTATATATTCGTAACAATGTATTTTTACTCGAGTGATTATTAACAGAATATGCTAATGGAAGCTTTAGCATTCCTTAGCGTGTTATTAACTTTCTACCTTGCACTTTAATTTCTTTGCTACAAATATTATAGTGACTTTAGTTGTCGGTAATTCTAGTGTTAATCTCTTGTTACATACATCTGAATGTTTCGAAACTAATGAACTAATCAGCGTCTCCTTTGAGTTAGAAATGGAGAATTACAATGTAACTGTCCTTTTTTTTGTTTCTTATCCTACTACCATAAATCATCTCCCGGCGACAATAAAATTCAAAGCTCACGGATAAAAAATTCACGAGACCCTGTGACAAACAGTTCGGAAGCTTCTTCGACGATCCACTTATCGTCACTCCTCTTCCAGAACACCCTCTGTGGTTCTACGTTCGAGGACAACGGCCGACGTGTGTTCACGCATCAACAGGTGAACGATCGTTCTCCAATTTTACCAATGCGTTTCTCCTTTCGCTCTGATCTTAGAGCGAAAAAATTCAGTCCTTTTCCCTCCAAAAGAAAAAAAAAAAAAAGAAAAACAATACCACGGAAGAACCTACTCCCATGTTTCTTCCCGTTCATCCCGACGTCCGAACGTGTCGGTTCGAAAAACTGTCCGAAAGAAAAAAAAAAAAAAAAAAACAGTGCAGCGAGGAAAGTGACACGCGGGTAAAAGATAGCGTTACGAGGGGGTGAAAAAGGAGAAGAGGAGAGAAAATATAGCGGAGCGAGAGAAACAGAGAGAGAGAGAGAAGCAAGGGGCGAAGAGAGAAAGAGAGATAGAGAGAGGCGGGGCGCCGTGGCCAGATCAATACACACGGCCAACCCCGTAGTAACGCATAGAATACCTTATTCATAACATACCGCCGTGTCCGGTGTTTTCTTTCACCCCCCCCCCCTCGTACCACCCCCTTGAGCACCGTTCAGGCTGTGTGGTCAGTCTGTATTTACATGCAGCTTGAAGAAGAGCCGGAGGTTAAAAGAGATCACTCCGTAGAGTCTTAAGGGGATTACTACCCTCCTTTCTCTCTCTCTCTCTCTCTCTCTCTCTATCTTCATTTTTTTTCTCATTTATCAAATGCCACGCACGTCGAGAATTTCTTGCCCTAAAATTGTAATATTTTCTCAGTTTCAAGTATATTTAGCTAAAACAATTAATAAATTTATTACTTCCGATGAATATACCGATGAATTCAAAACGGTTTGGCCACTCGTTATGGTCCGCAATCAGTTGCCAGCGCAAGTGATTAAATCCTTCTGTCTATTCGCCTTTTTTTCGTTTCTATCCTTATCCTCGTCTCTTCGTAGCCTTCGTGCTCTCGTTCACTTTTCTTTGCCCCTGTCTCTCTATCTTTCCATTCCTCTGCCCCCTTTCTCACCTTCCCCTATTCCCACCTTCCTCCTTTCACTCTGTTTCTCCGTCCACTTTCCACTCCATCCGTCGTTTGTTTTTCTCTCGTTCGTTTCTTTCCCATTTCCCCTCTGTCGGGCGTTTAAAGGCTCGTCTTAACCACCTGCGCTGGTAACCGATTGCGGACCATAACGAGTGACCAAACCAATATCACTGGATAGAAATTATTGAGAAGTAATAGATTTATTATTTGTTTTGCCTATTTTGTTTTACTTAATATAAAATATTATATAAATATATAATATATTATATATAAAATAATATAATATATAATATATAAATATAATATAATATAATATAATATATAATATATATTATATAAATGTATAAATATTATAAATATATAATATTATAATATTTATATTGTAATATATTATATAATATATATTATATAAGTATAGTATAAATATTGTATATATATTATATATATCGCATATATATCGTGTATATATATTATATAAGTATAGTATAAATATTGTATATATATTATATATATCGTATATATATATTATATAAATATAGTATAAATATTGTATATATATTATATATATCGCATATATATCGTATATATATATATATATATATATATATATATATATATATATATATATATATATATATATATATATATTATATATATAT
>NW_025110231.1:0-29353 GCF_011392965.1 Frieseomelitta varia
TTCTTAATCTTCCTTTGCATGTCCTTAAAAAAAAAAAAAAAAAAGAACGCAGGAAAGAAACTTGAAAATGAACGAAGAAGGTCCAGGAGGTTTAATTGAAAAGAAAACTAAAAAAAGATTGGCCAAAGTCGATGAAAATGTGATCGGCGATAGTAAAGAAAGAAAGGAAAAAAGAAATCTATCGAACCTCCGCCTCGCAGCTTCATCTAATTATCAGCTGCGGCGTCACCCCGCTCCCCTCCTTTTTTCATTTGCCCGTGGTACTTGTAACATATTCCGCACCGAGGGGGCAGCTCGCCGGAGGACATAATAAATTTTCCCCCCGTTGCCGGCACATTTCCGACTCCCTTCCAGTCTCTTCTCTTCTCTTCTCTTCTCTTTGGCCTCGTCATCGGCCACTCTTGTCCTCCGTCTCGGTCGCTCGGCAGCCGTGTGTCTCTCATCCAGTTTGAATCCCGTGGCCGTAAACGCGGAGGAAACGCGGAGCGAAGACGCGAAATATGAAAAAAAAAAAAAAAAAAAGAGACGAACGACCAGCTGCGAGAGAACGAGCGAGAGAGAAAGAGAGGAGGAGTCGGGTCGCCTGGCGCGTAATTGAAACGTCCTGTACACGCCTGTATAACGCAGAAGGAACGCTGTTGCAGTTCATCAGTCATTCCGGGAGTATACGGCAGTCATCGCGGATGCATTTGCAACCCCACAGAGCGCGAAATGACGTGGGTGGTGTGGAGGGTGGATGGTGGAAGAGTGGTGCGCTGGCGGCCCCGTTCGCCCCGATTCGCCCCGGTTCAGCCACCAGCGGTTCGCCAAGGGGAGACCAGGAGAGCGGAAAGGGGTGGGAGAGGGTGGATATATATTCGCGTATGTATACTCCTCTCGTACTCTGTACGTGGGGTAGGTCGTGATTGCTCGGCGATACAAAGGATGGACAGAACCCCCCTGGGCACCCTTCCCTATTACGCCCGTGAAACTTCTCCGGTGGCACGAACGACGACGGCTCGCCCTCCAAACCCGCCGGTAAGACAAAGACCGACCGAAGCGCACCGGTAAATTGAACTAGCCGCCGAAGACGCAACCGCTCTGGGCACGCTTCCGCCCTTCTGTCACACAAGTCGTCTCTCTCTCTCTCTCTCTTTTTCTATTTATCTACAAATCAAAACGCGCGAGTTCCACGGTTCTCTTCTTTTAATTCTTTTTTTTTTGGCGTCTCGCCGAATTTTTTTGCCACTCCGTGAGAAAAAGAGAAATCAAATCCGACGAATCATTTGACGGTGATCATCGGTGATTTTAGAGTGTGAGAGAATGACCAAAGTGAGAGATTTTGAACATCTGTAGCGACGATTAAAGGTTTCCATTGGAATCTTATCGAACATTTGTAGAATAATGAAAATTGCGGCCTTCTGTTAACCACCGGATGGTTCTAATTTAAAACTGAAAGTTTTAAGAAACTAATTTGAAATTTCGTGGCAGAGCGTGAGAATTTTCGTCAATGTTTGTTTAAACAGAAGAGAGAGGCTACCTATCCAGTTGAACGTATTTACAAAATTGGAGGCGAGATTATGCGATTATGGTGACAGGCACAGCTCCGATTTAGAATCCAGTTTGAAGATCGTGTGTGCAACTGCGATCGTTCGAGAGACACAGAAGAAACAATGTTCGTCAAGTCAAGAACAACCTCTTCAGCCTTCACTTGTTTGCCAATGATTGAACAGAGTCCACCCCTTTATTTGAAATTGCACCGACCACGGCCAGAGATTTCGGCGATTTAGGCATGTCAGAGATCTCTGACGATCGTAATAAAGCAGAAATCGATCAAATAGATATGCCGGTGTGCGACATCGGAAAACGAGGGGAAACCAGTTTGGTCGGTTCGTATGACCGGGTTGGTCGCAGGCGGCCACGAGAGCTGAAGAAGCGGCAAGGGGATCACCGTAGGGAGAGAAAAAGAAAGGAGCGCGGCGTGTGAGGGCTTGCGGAATAGGCAGAAGGTACCTGACCTATCGTCGTGCCACGCCACATCGCCCGTACTAATGCCCTCCTCCTCCTCCTCCTCCTCCACCCCTCTGTAATTTGTTACCAGAGGGAGCACGCGTTTCGTTCTTTTTAGATAATTATTATAAATCTGTTCGTCCGTGGTCGGAACCTGGCCCCGTCCAGGAAGCGGGACGTCACGGCCTATCATTCCTTCTGGCGAGCGAGGCAAAAGGAAGGAGGCGAGGAGACGACGCCACGAATCTCGGAGGAGAAGGAATCTCGGTTTGCCCGCGAGCTGCCACGCCACGCCACGCCACACACTCGGCCTGGATCGAAAATTTTTCCTGCCGCGTCGATCGAGAGACGATCGACGCGCGCGAACGACCGCATCTAGGCGAGCAACGACACCAAAATTTCCGGTGACGCGCGGTTGCATGTTGCAGAGGAGGAACGTCTAACTCTAAGAGGAGAGGAACGTGTGTGTGTGTGTGTGTGTACTGCGCGTGGAAACGGGTTTGAAATCATTGAGAACGGCGACTCGGGCCGGTCGTCGGCCGGCAAAAACTAGGAGCTCACGCACGGCTGCTGGTTGCGTCGCTACGTGATGAGAAGACAGCCGATGGAAATAAACGAGAAGAGTGGAACACTCGGTGGACGGGACGAGGAGGTCGAAGAGGATGCGAAAAGAGAGAAGGAGCCGTGGAGCCCGGCGATCTTGCTTGCGCGACCGGGTGAACAATTTTTGTCGCGCGTGGGAACACCTATCGCCTCCGTGAATTTTTCGAGCAATTCCTCTCCACGGGGTGCGATCTTTTGAAAAGTTTTTACTACCCACGGGGTTACACGCTCTTGAATTTGCTGACACGCTGTCGAATATTTTTAATGTTTCAAGCCCCAAGTTTACGTCGAGTTAACTCGTTTTGTCGCTTTTGCAATTTTCTTGTAAAATTTGGGTGAAAGAATTGCATACATTTATTTGTATTTTTAGGGCATTTTAGAATATTCCAAGGCAAAGAAATTTAAAAATTTTTCAAAGAAACGCCAAGAGGAATATAATAACTCGACTCGACCTTACGTGCAAGTGCGTTTACTGTGTTTTCGCAATTAGAGAAATAATTAAGCACGCCAAAACGCACAAGAGGTTAATATCATTCGAGTCGTTCAGTCAAAGTGCAGTGACTATGTCAGCAAGATTGTTTGAACAATCAAATCGACGCAACATGAGCGTTAGTAGCGACGGACAGAGTGTTAAAAGGATGTCTAATCTCTCGTTGAATTATATTCTTACTTCAACGTGCTATCGTTGTTTTATTGCGGTCGTAGGTGGTTGCGGACCATAACGAGCGACCGAACCGTACACAATAATTCGTCGCTTTCTTTTTGAACCCGTCGGCATGATAGAAATTCTACTGGATAGAAATTATCGAGAAGTAATAAATTTATTATTTCTTTTGCCCGTGTTATGCTTAAAACTGAGGAAATATTGCAATTTTGGGATAAAAGGTTCGAGACGTGCGCGGCAAGAGGTTAATAAACTTCAATTATATTTATTTTAAACCACTTGCGCTGTCAACTGATTGCGGACCATAACGAGTGACCGAAACGTATATAACAATTTGTCGCTTTCTTTACGAACTCGTCGGTACGATATCACTAATGTAGGATAGAAATGATTGAGAAGTAATAACAAATTTATTATTTGTTTTGCCCGACAAATTTATTATTTGTTCTTTTGTATTTAAATGTATCGAAAACTGAGGAAACATTGCAATTTTGGGATAAAAGGTTCTAAACGTGCGTGGCAAGAGGTTAATAAACTTTAATTATATTTACTTTTAAACCACTTGCGCTGTCAACTGACTGCGGACCGTAACGAGCGACCGTACACAATAACTCGTCGCTTTCTTTTCGAACTCGTCGACACGATATCACTAATAATAGGGAAATGATTGAGAAGTAATAACAAATTTATTATTTGTTTCGCCCGAGTTGTACTTAAATGTATTGAAAACTGAAACATTGCAATTTTGGGAGGAAAAAATCCTCGACATTCGTGAGATTCGCAATTTTTCTCTGCCGACACGGGGGAGTAAACGATCAAAAAACACCAGTTTCCAGTGTCAAAGGGTCTAAAGCAGATCTTCGATATCGAGCTTTAATTTATACTTTCCTGCACCATGTCTGTCACTATGATAGAGGATTCTAACTTCGTATCTCTTATATCAACTTTCTATACCAGACTCTCACAGGTTACTCGACTGCTACAAAACGAAATCGCGATTCAAAAACAAAACAAAGAGAGAAAAAAAAAAAAAACACCAACTCGACTGTTCAAACTCTCTTTCACGCGTCAGAAATTCTGCGAAATCTAACCCAAACCTAAGATAGCCGCGTGTTTCGTTCTGACAAACGACAGTACTGTTGCCACCGTGTTCCCGGCTGGCTTCGGTTTTACGTTCTCCGGGCGAGCGGCGCGTCGTATGAAAAGTTTCGGAGCGCCTGATCGGGAAAAGGTGCCCGCCGGCTCTGACTCATTTTGAGAAAAAGCACGAGGGATGGGGGGAGGGGAGGGGGGGGGGAGGCCGTGAAACGATGAGGATTGGAAGGGGAGACCTCGTCGGTGTCGTGAGAACACGACGACGTCCATTAATGGCGGCATTATAAACCGCTCCTCGCGTGCATCGGTAAAGAGGTTGCCAGCGCGCGGAGAGGGGAACGTACGACAGAGAGAGAGAGAGAGAGGAGAAGGAGGGGAGGTTCCCCGATCAGCGGAGATGTATGCGAAAAAAAAAGAAAAAAAAGAGAGAGAGAGAAAAAAAAAGGTGAAATTACGTAAATATCTTGCAAACGACGATTACCACACTAGCTCCTCGAAGCCACCTGAAAACAGTGTTTGCTGCGATGTTCGACACGTTGGATCGCGAAATCTTCTTCTTTCCTTTTTTTTTTTTAATGCAATTTTTTCATTTTTCGTTCGTTCACTCTGTTGGTAACAACTCGCATTAACGATGCCACTCGGAGCCATTAGAGTGGCGTTTCTCTCTGGACGCTGGGTTTTCCAAACGTTTCATTCGTTTCGTAGAGACGCGAGTTCCGTAAGTTTCGATCGTCGCCGATTGATTACTGAAATCGGCGTAGATACGCGCCAATTATAGATATTGCAGTTCGTATTGTTGATTCATATTGTGTACACGTATACGTGGTCACGCGCTATCGTATTGTATCTATCTAGTCGAAACAATTAACTGGACATTTTTCGCGTCGCTTTGATTTTTATAGATCGCGCGAGAGACAAAGGTAACTACGTCACATTTATTTACAACGACGCATTTGGATCTTCTCGTTCCAAGGCCAGGCTGGCGATCTTCTTCTTTCACGGCCGTCCGTTCTTTGACATCGCCGAAAGTTAATAGACAATTCCGTAAACGAAAACACCTTGAAACACGCTGAAATTCGCTCGCACCGAGTCGATTTCCCGTAGCATTGCGTCACGTTCGATTTTGCTCGTAGACAAACAGAATGAGAGGGAGAGAGAGAGAGAGAGAGAGACGATCGCAAAGACGGATCGGATACCGCGGAAATTGGACCAATCGTTGCGAAAACGACGCTGATACACCGAGGTCGGGTAGAGTAGTTTGCATGCAATAAATATTAATGCGGCGTGCTCGGCCGCGTAAATATTTGCGATCGAGGAGCGCGTTGGAACAACGATAATTGGTCTAATGAATGCATCGATCGATCGCACTTGCTCGGCCCATCGTGTTTCGTCGCGAAATTTCAGCCGCGGAAGATGGATCCGCACGGCGAATCGAAACGCTCCTTCTTCACTTTTCACCACTTTTTTTTTTTTTGTTTTTTTTTCCCCTCGTTTTTGTCATTCGTCGCCGTTCGTCGACGAGATTCGCATATTCATAGGCGGCGACTTGCGCCGTGAAACTGCATCGTAGGCATATCAACGTTGCAACGACGATTGCAGATTGAACGGAACACATGTCACGCGTTGGTTTTCGAAACGATCGCCCCCCGCCCCTTAAAATTTCACGAAAAACATGAATGATTTTGCTACGCGAAATAATACATAATAATACCTTTTTTTTTCTTTTTTTGTTTTTCTTCTTTACGTTTCAAAATGATACGCTTGTACGTCGATACGATTGTACAATGGTCTCTCGAAATTTTAAAGTCACCATTCCAAAGCAAATTGATCATCTAGTTCAATCGTCTGATCGCCGATATGTATCTCTTCCCGTGAAATCATCTCGAACGATCGATCGTGTCTCGTTTGGATTGGCGAGAGTGGCTCGTGTTCGGAGAGCGAACATTATAATTCGTCATTCCGTGACTCGAGTGGCCATTTTGTGACCGGCCATCCGTCTCGAATCCGAAATTCGTTTCGGTCGTTTTTCAACGGGGGACCATCCGGGCCCCCCTCGGGGAACATCGGGTTTAGAAAGGGGGACTTGCCGGCGATTGGTCGCCTAAATCTACGGCCATGTTCAGCCGCCCGGGCCCCTCCTGTTTAGAAGGGCCTGACGTCATCTACGCCAGCTATTCGAAGGCCACGCGTCGCCGAGGCGTCGTGAATGACGCGTCTCCGCGTAGATTGATTTTCACAGCAAAAACGTTAATTAATCCGTATCGCTCGAGAAAAAGACCTGCCGATTGCGCAATCATCGCTACACCGCCGCCGCGAGCTGCGTGAAAAAGACCGGTTACCATCTCCGCGACGGTACATGTGTAAATACGTGACCACGCTTGAAAAAAAAAAATGGAAACTACTATAATAATACCCGAGAGAAACGTGTTTGAGCTTTCTTCTTGAAACGTGGCGCTGAAAAGTTCTCGTTACTCGTACGCAACGGTGTATTTGCACACGATTGATAACTGATTTGCCATTTTCCTGAATTCCCATAACAGCACATGGTTGCGAAGGATCATTCAGATTTAATAAAAAGTCACGGTCTTTAATTTCTTTTTTTTTAAGAAGCATAATTTTCAAGGAGTTAATTTCGGCGGGCCATATAAATCGTTACGTCGATCAACGCCAAAAAGAATATTTATAATAATCTCCGAGAGAAACGTGTTTAAGCTTTTAAAGTTCGCGTTACTCGTACACTATGTATTCGCACACGATTGATAACTGATTGCCATTTCTCTGAATTCCCATAACAGCACATGGTTGCGAAGGATCATTCAGATTTAATAAAAAGTCACGGTCTTTAATTTCTTTTTTTTTAAGAAGCATAATTTTCAAGGAGTTAATTTCGGCGGGCCATATAAATCGTTACGTCGATCAACGCCAAAAAGAATATTTATAATAATCTCCGAGAGAAACGTGTTTAAGCTTTTAAAGTTCGCGTTACTCGTACACTATGTATTCGCACACGATTGATAACTGATTTGCCATTTCTCTGAATTCCCATAACAGCACATGGTTGCGAAGGATCATTCAGATTTAATAAAAAGTCACGGTCTTCAATTCTTTTTTTTTTAAGAAGCATAATTTTCAAGGAGTTAATTTCAAACTCCTTGATCAAACCAACAACGATAAATTTTTCTCTCTCTCTCTCTGTCGAATATACTTTTACTTTTAAATTCAACGATTGAATCCACCCGTTTCAATTTCCCACGTTGACAAGCATTACTCGTCCATCCTGGCCTAACACCCACATAATAAGTTCAGCAAAACGAAGAGAAATATCGAAATTGCCGGGAGGTAATTTCATACAAGCGTTGGCGCTCGAATTCGAGTCCGATCGCGTTTGCCCGAACCGAGGGAATTCAAGAACTCCTATCGGATGACGGAGACCGAGACGAGTTTCCAAGACTTTGCCCCCCGATAGCCCTGAATTAACTCTTTTTCTCTTCTCTACGCGTCGGGAGTGGCCGCGCGAACGCGCCTTAAGGTCGTGCCATTCCACCACGTTCCACGTGTTGAACCTCCGAGGCGCGCGTTTCCACGAAACGCGCGAATTCGCTTTGGTTAATCTCCATTTATCCCTCTCTGTTTCTATCTATCTGTTCGTGAAACGATTCGAGACGAGGGAAAAGATCAAGTTTCGAACGGCGAGGCTGGTGGTACCAAATCTACGCTGCTCCACGAAGGCGTGTTTGGTAAGATTATGCCACCTAGAAACCTACTTTAGTCCTGTCGAGCGACCTTCGACATCGCGGAAGCTTCGCCTAATCGTCGGATCACCGTTCAACAGACACACGTATTTGTTAATTCCGTATTAATTCCGTGTATCGTTATATCTTTCTTTTTCCTTTTTCTTTTTTTTTTTCTTTTTTCTTTTTCACCAAGACTCTCTCTAATCTCGTATCTAATCGCCGCGCGATATCTCGTCCCAACGCTTCGATAAAACGCTGGACGAAACCATTGTCTGCGACATTTCAACTCCTTGTCTTGCGATTCTCTTAACGATAAACGATCTTCTTAGATAAACAACGGTTATTGTAATTTATTATTACCCACCGTGTCGGATGAAATCACGTTAACCTTCGCATTCAAGGATGCGAAATTTCAAATTCGCGCGCGACTGCGATTTGCTTTCCTCCGGGTTATGTATTCTTTTGAATAATTGGAATTATTGTTGAATAATTATAATATTTACATAACATAATTCATATTGCGTATTTGTGTGTTATGAATAATTATTTTTTATTTTTCTTTTTATTATTATTATAAAGTAAAGAGTGTATATTCTTGTTATTGTTGAATAATTATAACATTTACATAATTAATATTGCGTATTTGTGTATTATGAATAATTATTTTTTATTTTTCTCTTGTTATTACAAAGTAAAATAAAGTGTATTTTTGTTATTATTGAATAATTATAATATTTACATGACGTAATTGATATTGTATATTTGTGTATTATGAATAATTATTTTTTATTTTTTTTTCACTATTATTATAAAGTAAAGGTTGTATTTTTGTTATTGTTGAATAATTATAATTTTTACATAACATAGTTAATATTGTGTATTTGTGTATTATGAATAATTATTTTTTATTTTTTTTTTGTTATTATAAAAGGTGTAGTTTTGTTATTATTGAATAATTACAATATTTACATAACATAATTAATATTATGTATCTGTGAATTATAAATAATTATTTTTTATTTAATAATTATTTTTAATTTTTTATCTTTTTTTTATTATTATAAAGTAAAGGGTATCTTACCCATCATGCATTTTATTAAAATTTAGAATTAACATTGAAAAAGTAACACCTGATCGTGTTGCAAATATATTTAACGTTTACTCTGTCATTATCTTACTTACAAAAGTCACTCAATTTTTTTTTTTTTTTTTTGAACGCTTTGAATCGTGCATCCAAATTGTTGAATTACCTAAATGAATTACGAAAAATGGAGTTGATCAGTCTGTTTCTGGAGAGGTTCAGTTTTAAATCTGTAAAAACTAAGAAGATATTATACAAGTATTTCTTTGTTAGGCCCGATTCGAGGCGAGTGCAACATTCAGAAATTTCCCAAATTAAAAGGCAACATTTATCCCTCAATATTGTCTCCTTTATTAAACAGAAAACGACAGAGGAAGCAAAAGAAGAAGAAAGAAAAAAAAAAAGTTTCGTCATAGATTAAATCAGATTAAATTCGTTCCCAAATTTAACACTCGCTGGAAATGGAAAAGAGAAACCTTTGAGGAAAAGAAAAATTGAAATTATTCACGATTGGTCTCCAAAAGAGAAAAAAGAAAGAAAGAGAGAGAGAGAGAGAGAGGAAAAAGAAAAGACCTGAAACTGACGAGTAAATTAATAGAGCGAGTGGCAGCGGATCGATCGCGGCACAAGCGTGCGTTCGAGATTCGAACTTTGACCGTAATACATGCAAAGTGCAATTATTCCGAGTAGTGACTCGGCCGGTGGGTAAGAAATTGTTAGTGCAGCTCACTTTCAAACGTGGCCGGTGGCTTCAAGGTTCTTAAAACCATTGGTAATGCATTCCAATCGGTTGCACGAAAGATAGAGAGAGGTTCAGAGAGACGGATTTAGCATTAGAATCTACAAGGACAAGCGGCGCGCGGATAGTTGGTCGCCGCGCTGAATCCAGAGGAACGACGTGCTGCACACACACACACACACACACACACACACACACACATATATATACACACAGACACACCGTCGAGAGGAGAGAGAGAAATACCTTCGCGAGACAAATAAGATTTTATAAAAAGATACCGAGCCGCCTAGAAATACGTACACCAACTGTCTACTGTACGTACGTACGTTGTCTCGTTAGAATTCAACGCGAACGTTCCCGTAATACGATGAATAATTCCTATACAGGCGGAAATTAATTTCGTGCTTTTTTTTTCCCTCCCCCCTTCCTTCTTCCTTCGTTTTCCTTCTCTCAGGCTCGCCGCAGGAGTTCGAATTAGAAACGAACGGTTGTACGGTTGTAATCGGTGGATTTCTTTTCACTCGGGTGTTTGTTCCTCGATGAACAGTGCTGGTGGAAGGAAGGATATAATGGCCGGATCGCAGAACTCGCGTATTAATTAATATGTGTGTATATTTTTATTTAAGATTAAGAGAGAAATGAGATACTTAATCCTGGGAGTTGACCCGAGCGTAATTCTAATTGGAACGTTTCCCTTTCTGCTGAATTTTGCTTACTAATTTTTCGTAGCTAATATATATTTTTATTTAATATATATATGTATAAAATTTAATATTTAATAATATAATATTTATATATAATATACATTTTTATTTCAAACTGAGAAATAAAGTTCTCAAGTATGACTGATAGTATAACTCTAATAGGAACTTTATTTTCTGCTGAATTTTGCTTAGCTAATATATATTTTTATTTAATATATATATATATATATATATATATAAATTTAATATTTTAATAATTAATAATACAATATTAATATATAATATATATTTTTGTTTAATATATATATATATAATTTAATATTTAATAATATAAATAATTAATAATATAATATTTATATATAATATACATTTTTATTTCAAACTGAGAAATAAAATTGTTAAGTATAACTAATCGAGTATAATTCTAATAGGAACTTTATTTTGAATTGCTGAATTTTGCTTACTAATTTTTCGTAGCTAATATATATTTTTATTTAATATATATACATATAATTTAATATTTAATAATTAATAATATAATATTTACATATAATATACATTTTTATTTTAAACTGAGAAATAAAATTCTTAAGTATGACTAATCGAGTATAATTCTAATAGGATTTTTTTCTCTCGTTTCGTGTCCTTTCGCTTTTTGTTAAATTTTTAGTTTGCATCGTTGCTGCGTTGAATAACACAACTCTGACGACAGCCGTTCCACAAAGCTAATTCTCGCAGCATTAAAAACTAATAATTCCCGCGGTATTAAAAACTTAATGATGTATAACAGGTCTGATTAATATCCGAAGGTTGTATTTTAAGATGTTCGATCTTAGTTTACTGAAATAACTCCGCTTTTAAAACGTATTGGATACGCGCCTGCCATTAATTATCAATTTAAATGAGCACACACGGTGGATATACGTTTTGCATTTCAGATTGCAAATATGTTATTTATAAATTGGCGTTTGAAATTTCCGGAAGACGGATCGAGCGTTGCCTGTAAAATCCTTAACACTCTCCATCTTCCGTGTCTACGAAAATTCCTGGCCAACTAGACATCCCACCCACGTGTAATGTTGCATAATTTAATTTAACCTTGAGAACGAATTTCAATTGACATAAAACTTTCATTGACGCAAAGATACGAGCATGAGCGTGTCAATCAAATTCTTTACAATATCGAAACTATTTATACTTCCTCGTTGAAACGAAGTTCTCGAGTTTTACTCTTACATCGTAGCAAGGAAATGGAAAAATATATTACACGAAACAAGCGCACGTGAAAACAGTTTTGTGCTCGGACTAAAAGATTTAGACGTTGACCACCAATCAATTTCGCGCTCTTTGCACTTTACGCGAAAAAGAAAGAAGAAACTGTCGAAAGTTGCCTCGAGGCTCTCGTGCCGAGCAAATATGTTGTATCAAACACCATCGACACTCGACAGCGTTCGACGATTACAATTTTTAAGATCGGCGAGAGAGGCCGATTGGGAGGAACACAATCGAGCACGCACGGACATTGTTCGACGGCGAGCGTGTTTTTCCCCAGTTCTTCTCGTCTCGGTTAATTATTCGGCTGGCAAGAAACAAGCCGGTTCAGATTCAATGACACCGCGCGGTTTCGTGGCAGAGGGAACGTTTTGCCCCGGCGTAAATAGCCGCCTCGTAAATAGAAACGACGAATGGAAACGCAGGCAGGCAGACAGGTGCAAAGGCTACTCCGTTATCCGTATCCCAGTTTGTTAGGCGAGCGTCGCCGCGGCTTTTATTGCGTTCGATCGCGCGAGGGGCGATCGTATTCTAAGCACGTCAGACGAAGCTCGCCTAATTCGTGCCTCGCGAAACAGTCGATCGCGATTACGATTCATTATCCGCGGCCGGTATTGTCCGTGGACGTAATAGCATACCTTTGTTCTTGCTACTTATTGTGAAATTCTAACCAGCCCGTCGACGATGCAACGGCGAGGCTCGCGGGGACAAAAAGCCGCAACGATCGAGGCCGTTCGAACGCGACGATGCCCGAGATTCGACCGATCGTGCCGAATGCCTCTCCTCCCGCTCTCTCTCTCTCTCTCTCTCTCTCTCATTCGATCCTCGCTGGCGGATAAAGTCGTCCAACCGCGCGCGAGTCGATTCGAAATAGTAGGAGAACGATCTCCCGAGTTCGTATCGTCACTTATTACGCGCCGCGCCGTGTAATTTTTCTTTCGTCCGTCCGTTTTCTTTCTGTTCTGTTTCTTTTTTTTTTTTCACCGCTTGCGCCGGCAACCGGATTGCGGACCGTAACGAGCGACCGAGAACCGTACGCGACAACTCGTCGGCACGACATCCCACCAGACGGAAATTATTGTAAAGGAATAAATTTATTATTTATTATTGTTTATAGTAATAAGTAATATAGTTATAGTTCAGTTGTAGTTTAATATAGTAATATTAAACTATTGTAATATTATATTATAGTAATATTAATAACAAGTAATATAGTTATAGTTATAGTTTAGTTACAGTTCAATATAGTATAATAGTAATAATAATAATAATAAAAAGTATAGTATAATAATATAGTATAATAATAATTAAAATTATAATAGTTTAATATAGTAATATTAAACTACTATAATATTATATTATAGTAATATTAAACTATTATAATATTATATTATAGTAATATTAATTTATATTTAGTATTATTAATAATAAGTAATACAGTTATAGTTATAGTTTAGTTATAGTTTAATATAATAATATTAAACTATTATAATATTATATTATAGTAATATTAATAATAAGTAATATAGTTATAGCTATAGTTTAGTTATAGTTTAATATAGTATAATAATAATAATAATAATAATAATAAAAAATATAGTATAATAATATAGTATAATAATAATTAAAATTATAATAGTTTAATATAGTAACATTAAACTATTATAATATTATATTATAGTAATATTAATTTATATTTAGTATTATTAATAATAAGTAATATAGTTATAGTTATAGTTTAGTTATAGTTTAATATAGTAATATTAAACTATAATAATTAAAATTATAATAGTTTAATATAGTAATATCAAACTATTATAATATTATATTATAGTAATATTAATTTATATTTAGTATTAATAATAATAAGTAATATAGTTATAGTTATAGTTTAATGTAGTAATATTAAACTACAATAATTAAAATTATTATAGTTTAATATAGTATAATAATAAAAAGTATAGTATAATTATAATTAAAATTATAATAGTTTAATATAGTAATATCAAACTATTATAATATTATATTATAGTAATATTAATTTATATTTAGTATTAATAATAATAAGTAATATAGTTATAGTTATAGTTTAATGTAGTAATATTAAACTACAATAATTAAAATTATTATAGTTTAATATAGTATAATAATAAAAAGTATAGTATAATTATAATTAAAATTATAATAGTTTAATATAGTAATATCAAACTATTATAATATTATATTATAGTAATATTAATTTATATTTAGTATTATTAATAATAAGTAATATAGTTATAGATGTAGTTTAGTTATAGTTTAATGTAGTAATATTAAACTACAATAACTAAAATTATAATAGTTTAATATAGTATAATAATAAAAAGTATAGTATAATAGTATAGTATAATAATAATTAAAATTATAATAGTTTAATATAGTAATATTAAACTATTATAATATTATAGTAAAATTAGTAATATAGTAATATAGTTATAGTTATAGTATAAGTAATAAATTTATTTTTGCCTATTTTGTTGACAGCAAGTTGTTATGGACACCATTGTTACTGGCGAATATATTATATCGCCTGCTCTCAAAAACACCATAGAATCCTCCACTCTTAATAAAATGAAAGGTTTCATTTACCGTAGCGACGTATTTTCATAGTTTCGTGCGTTATTTCAAAAATAACTTTCGCGAGCACATGTTTCTTTAATTTTTTTTTCACTATTTTACCTCGTAAATTAAGTGTACTCGATTTGAATTTTTTTTCAGTATTATACGTGTGAAAAGCATCAAACCCTGTATCAAATGACAACCCTAACACCGAATCTATAACAAGTGTAATACTTCGTAACAAGTACTTTACATTGAGCGAAATTTTCTACATTCGCCGAAATTGAAAATTAACAGATCGACGATGAATTATAATCACAGATAACGAACAAAGAAAAGAGGAGGGGGGGGGGGGGAGAGGAGAAGAAATTTGCCAATCTGAAACCAAAGGAGAATGCCATCATTCATCAACGCGCGTGCCACGATTCTTCCCTCGTATAATCTCGTTTCGCTGCGACGACACATCGGGCCGATGGAACAGATATAAGCGAAAAAAGAAGACCTTCGAACGGCGAACGCGATCTGTGTCTGCACAGCTACCGGCGTCCGCGCTTGGAAGACGAGATCGTCCGCGGGTTTCGCCTGCGGTTTTCGGTCATTTTTATCGGTTATTTCCATCGGTCGGCCAGACACGGTGATCGATGAGCGCGATCGGTCTTGCCACAGCGTTTTCACGCCGCCGGAATCGACTGGCCGACGAAACGTTACCAAACGTTCGTTGTCCCTCGATCTATCGCGCAGCGTCGACACGACGACGGTGTCTGTGGTTGGCTCGTCCTCTCTCAGTCCCGCAAACCCGATTCTCTCTGTGCTTATTCGACACACCGGGAGAAAAGGGGAAAAAAAAAAAAAGGAAAAGATATCGGGCAGTGGACTAGGAAATGCGTCGAACCGCTTTCGATTCGTGGAAAAAGAAACTCGTCCCGAACAGCCAGCGTTCGATCGACGCTTGATCTTGAAATCGTCGCTGACACACCTTTACTCGGACACGACTTTACGTTTGCAGAAAAAGAAAAAAAAAAAAAAGAAAAGAGAACCGTAGCCTCTGCCGATATGTTCCGGTTTCGCGTAACCAATCGTTCGTCCTTCTTACATAATATCGTTCCGCGCGTTTCATGTTAATCTCTAATGCTCCTGCGCTCGAGAATTTTTTATTCCAAAATTGTAATATATTTATTCCGCAGTTTTAAGTATATTTATAGTGAAACAAAATGGGCGAAACAAGTAATAAATTTATTATCACTCGATAATTTCTAGCCAGTATAATTTCTATCATCGTACCGACGAGTTCAAACAGAAAGACACGAACTGCTGTATATGGTTACGGTCGCTCGTTATGGTCCGCAATCGGTTGCCAGCGCACAGAGGTTTAACCTCTAACGCACGTCGAGAATCTTTTGTCCCAAAATCGCAATACTTCCTCAGTTTTAAGTATATTTAAGTATAACGCAGGAAAAGCAAATAAAAAATTTATTATTACTTCTTTCAAACAGAAAGCGACAAATTATTTTATACGGTTCGGTCACTCGTTACGGTCCGCACTCGGTTGTCCAGCGCAAGTGGTTAACCTACGTGGTTTAAAGTAAGTATAATTAAAGTTTATTAACCTACGTGGTTTAAAATAAATATAATTAAAATTTATAATATAATTATAAAATAATAATAATATAATCATCAAATGTAATTAAAGTCTCTTGCGCTGGAACGACGTGTCGCGCACGTCGAGAATTTTTCGTTCCAAAAATTGCGATATCTTCTCTCAACTATATTCAAGTATAACCCAGTAGAAACTAGGAATAAATTTATTACTTCTCAATGATTTCTAGCTAGTATAATTTCTATCGTATCGACGAGTTCAAACAGAAAGCGAGACAAATTGTTGTATACATGGTATCCGGTCGCTCGTTATGGTCCGCAATCGGTTACCAGCTCAAGTGGTTAATAATAAAACGGACCTTTGACGTTTCTACTGTGCGTAGGTACGTACCTGTCTGTCTCTATATACGGAGGGCTCGAGATCGATCGACGTGAATCATTTTTTTTTTTTTTTTCGTTTGCAGTGCGAAAATTGTGAAACAAATTTGTGAAAATCGTTGTTAAAAAGTTTCAGTCAACGAAACAGTTCAGTCGTAGCGTAACAATTGCGACGGCCACGTTGTAACGATTAAACTGCTCGTGCCCACGCTCCACAGGATGGCAATTTGATTTTCTAAGGCAATTCGAGAGAATGAGTTGTTAGCAGTGAATTTTTGTAAAAATGAAAATTTAACTTTTGCGCAATGCACCGCCAACCGCTCCCTAATTAATGGCCTTTTAGGCTTCCTCCACGTCAAAAATCCACTTTCTCGAATAATAAGAATTATGCGCAAGGATAGGAGATGCTTTGTAGATATAAAACAGTCTGTTTTTTAGAAACATAAATGATTCTTTGTGAAATGTATATACAAATAAAAGCTCGCGTGTCTGTTTCTTTTACTTTAATGTCTCTGAAATTTTATGCTTCACTTGTTTCACGGTAGTTTTAATGTTGATGAAAAAATAGTCATTTGCACGATACGAATTCTTTTTAGTATTGACTTATACTAATTGGTATGTATAATAAAACGCGCGATCGGTCAAAATAAGGGCGAGATTTCCTATAATTTAGTCGATGCAATGACGAAGCGTGTTTCTCTGTGAGCGATTTTCAACTGTTACACTCGCTACTATAGCGTCGTGCCATTCTCAATAACAGTAATCGATGACGTTACTGAAGCATCGTGTAATTTTCAGGTTTATATTTATATTTATACTTTCTACACATTCACAATTGAATTTCTCGGCGGTCTGTTTCTCGTTTATTTCTTCAGCCCCTGAGCTTTACCACCTGAAGTTACAGCGTTCAAATAAAAAATAATAATAACAATAATTGTTTCGCTTTCATCAGGCGAATCACACGAAGCAGTCGCAAATTTACTCCGAAGCAAATGTTAAAAATATTTGCAACGCCCCTCCATTCCTCGATCAATGGCTGTTGATTAATGAAGCAGATACGGCCTCAAGGCCACAAGGGCTCAATTCAAACAAGGGTCGTACGTTCTTACATTTTGTACACTTTTTTTTTTTTTTTTACATCAAGCACGTTTATGCCGACACAATGGAAAAAAGCCAGTACGCTTCATCTTCAAACGTGAATCACCCCGAATCACTGACTCAACTCGTTCATCCGTGGCACTCGACGAGCACGTCGACAGTTCCTCTTCCTCTTTAAGTTAATTGCCGAGAGTTTCGCAACGATTCACGTCGAGATCTCTCCGAGGCTGAAACAGCGAAAAGTCGATCGGCGATCGATCTAAGAAGGTAAGTCAAAGTCAGTTCGTTCAAAAAGAGAAAAAAGAACCGTCCGGTTGCACGAACGTTGTTGAACGCTGGCATGGGATTGTGGATTGGTCGGCACGCATCGAACGTCGATTCCAGAGAGGCGATCGTGATTGGTGATTCGGGCACAGAGTGGACAGAGCCAGAGGATCGAAGAAGCGGGCAGAGGCAGCGGCGTGCAGCAACACTCGGTTTTTCTAAACCGGTCGTCGTAAAAACCTGGCCTGGCCTTCGGCGCGGCCGCCATTTTAGAAACGTTCTAACATTTGACAGTCGCGGGGCCCTCGCCGGGCTGCCCAATAACCGGCCGTTAATCTATTATTCATTACAAACCGGAGGAGAGATACCTCGAGCGACATGCAAATCGCTCGGAAACCCGCCGGTTTCACGTTAACTGCAACTCGCATCGCCAGCCCGAGACACGCAACGGAACGGTCTCTCTCTCTCTCTTTCTCTCTCCTGATTTCGAGCCGCTTCCGGCAGGAATTCGGTCTATTTTCGAACTTTTTTCTGTTCTTTTTTTTTCTTTTGCGTTTCGACTGCAAACGAGACCGCGAGAATGCGTCGGTTTTTTTTTTTTTTTCAATTTTCAGCTTCGTTTGTTCGAACAACTCTTTGATACGATTGACGCACGTAAGTCTATAAATCACGGGACACTCGTTCCGAGTAAAATTCTCTCGCGCGATTTTTCGTTACACTTGTCTAATTTATAGCGGATATTGTTCGAATTCAAGGGAGGTATTCTGGTAATCCGGCTTTAAAAAAAAGGAATAAATTTTTTTTTCACATTTTCTCAAAGTATATGCTTTCGAGAATTCTGGTAATCCGGCTTCTCTTGAAAAAAGAGAATCAATTTTTTTCACATTTTCTCAAAGTATATGCTTTCGAAAATGTCTGTGTAAAAGGATTTGTTCGAATTCGTAAAAATTGGCAAAGTTATGGATATTTAAAGGAAACGGTATTATATTTCTGTACAAAACCTTCGAATGTGTTTTTTTGAAAAAATATTCCATTTTATAATATTATTATTTTTTTTTATATTACTATTATAATATTCTTTTATGATATTCTAGTTTTTGTACTGCTCGATTGATTGTAAGTATGAATATTTTTGTACAACAGGTAACAAGTGCTTCAAATGTGTTTTTCTCAAATCCATATTTTTTAAACCGGCTGACAGGATATCTCACGTTTCAGTTAACCGATTGACTTGAAATTTGGAGGAGATCCTCGCCGGATGTACCTTTATCGCATGAACCACGGATTTCAAAATCTGATGTTTTTTTCTATTTCCTTTTTACCATCCAAGAAACGAAAAGCACGAGGAAAATCGATATTTTAACTTCAAAATGCTGCTATTTTTCTAGTTTAATGGTACAAAAAATATCTTGCCACCAGACACCTATATTATTATTGATAAACATAACTTAGTCGATGATTAATATAATATAATATAATATAATATAATTAATACAACTGATTAATATAGCTTAGAAGTACTAATGTTAATGATATTTAAAGTAAAAATATTTAGCCATCAGACACCTATTCTATTATTGATCAACATAACTTAGTCGATGATTAATATAATATAATATAACATAATATAATTAATACAACTGACTAATATAGCTCGATCAAACCTAGAGGCCCTAATGTTAATGATATTTACAATAAAAATATTTGGCCATCAGACACCTATTCTATTATTGATCAACATAACTTAGTCAATGATTAATATAATATAATATAACATAATATAATTAATACAACTGACTAATAAAGTTTGATCGAACCTAGAGGCCCTAATGTTAATGATATTTAAAATAAAAATATTTGGCCATCAGACACCTATTCTATTATTGATCAACATAACTTAGTCGATAATTAATATAATATAATATAATATAATATAATATAATATAATATAAATATAATTAATACAACTGACTAATAAAGTTTGATCGAACCTAGAGGCACTAGTGTAAATATGATATTTAAAATAAAAATATTTGGCCATCAGACACCTATTCTCTTATTGATCAACATAACGTAGTCGATGATTAATATAATATAATATAATATAATATAATATAATATAACATAATATAATATAATACAATATAATTAATACAACTGATTAATATAGCCTGATCGAACCTAGAGGCACTAACGTTAATGAATTTAAAATAAAAATATTTGGCCACCAGACGCCTATTCCATTATTGATAAACATAACCTACTCGATGATTAATATAATATAATTAATACAACTGACTAATATAGCTTGATCGAACCTAGAGACACTCATGTTAATTGGCCATCAGACGATGAATAATTTTTTTCGCTGCCCGGGACCTGTTGGCAATTAAAACGAAAGCAGCGACGAAGTGGAGCTGGGTACGGCGCGTGTTTTCCGGGAAGTCGAACCGCGACGCGAAAAAGGCGCACAAAGAACGTTCCGTATCAACGTTCTCATTCAAGACGGCATTGAAGAAGCACGCGGAAGCGAGCCGTCTTTCGAGTTGTCGCAATTGAATCAAACGATGCTCTCGAGAGTCGCGGCAAGTGTACGCTTTGATACCTGCTACTTTGAGAACACGCGTAAACGGAACTTGACGCCTGCGACAGAGAGAGAGAGAGAGAGAGAGAGAGAGAGAGAGAGAGGTTGAAAAACGTCGTCGAAAAGGTGTACACACCACATACACCTACCATCGTTTAAATTCGTCTAAAGTCGGTGACAAGTTCGCCGGCACAAGAATTCCGGGATTTCCGATCTCGGTCGAATCGATTTATTTCGATGTACAGATGCCAGCGGCTACGAACTTGGATTTCGAAACGGCGGAACGTGTTTCCCTTTGAAATTTTACTCTTCCGCAAGTTTCCGAGGCTCGCTCTCGCTTTCGCTCTCGCACTTTCGTTGATTTAACGAAATCGAGGCGCCGGGATTTTCGGATAAACGCGATGGAAATTCTTTTTACTTTCGTGAAATAGCTTCGTTTTAATTAACGATGATACGAATGAGGCTCCACCGTGAAGGTGTTCGAGCGCCAAGAAAAATATTTAAGTATTTTCATACCACTATATTAATCTATATTAATATCAATATACTAATAATATGTTTAATGTATGTTCATGTTATATAAAAAAATATAATATTTTAATATTATATTTTTTATATGATATTAATGTTAATATATTAATATATATTTAATGCATGTTCATATTATATAAAAAAAATATAATATTTTAATATTATATTTTTTATATAATATTAATGTTAATATATTAATATATATTTACTGTATGTTAATGTTATATAAAAAAATATAATATTTTAATATTATACTTTTTATATGATATTAATATTAATATATTAATATATACTTTCATACCACTGTATTAATTTATATTAATTAATATTAATATAGATTAAGATTAATGTTAATATTTTCATACCAATGTATACTTCCAAGAATATCATCGAAACGTTTACGATCGAAAATTTTAGGGGAAATAGATCTCTCGTGTTTCGAAAGAATAGCCATCCTTGAAAGCACCTATGTACGTTTATTGAAAAACATTTCAAAGTAATACAACGTTTCGTGAAAATAAAAATATAAATACGGATTTCTAGACATATATTTGACAAGGATCTTTTTGCACCAATGTGTACAAAACAGTTTAATTAACTAACTATATAATAACAGGTTACACTCGGGACTAACTTTACCAGAGATCAACAGGTTAACTGATAATTACACAATATCACAGTAACATTATCATCAGATACCAACACTGAAGATCACACGACAATCGTTGTCTTCACAGCGATTGCACCATCTTACAATTCATTGATCAAATGATCCTTGATCATTTTCGAAATCCGATGCAACCGCTACGATTTTCACCATTCCGACGAGAATCTCGAAACCCTTAATTGATTATTACCGCTGGCCAATTGATCCAATTGACTTCCAAAGATACCATAAATCCCACGATCCCGCAATTTTCGAACGGCCAGAAGCTTCAGCTTTGCCCGGCGAAACACTATAGACGATTCGTTCCTGGGTGCTTAACGAGTTCGAGGAATGACCCCGGCGTTGCGTTGGTTCCGAGCAGCGGAAGGCAGCGGAAGGCAGCGGAAACGGTGTTTCGCAATTACGCGTGTATATACACGTACCGGCGCGCGTTTACCCTGCTCGTATCCTCACGCACCCTCACGTACCGAACACAGCGGAGCGCGCTCGTTTTTTTAATCGAGATGCCACTTAACGAGCAAAAACCGAGTTCTAACGCGTAATGATCGTCACGCATCCTTCTTCCTTCCCTCTGCCCTAACCTGCGTTTCGAAAAATCTATCATTGGAAAAATTACACACCTTCGGGTACCAGAAGAAGCGAGGAGAAGGTAGGAAATAACCCACAGACGGGGTGGAGCGAGAACGAAAGAGAAGAGAAAAACGAGGGGCGATATTCTGACTGAAAAATCCTCCATTTAAACTCTTGCGCTGAAAAAAATGTCCCAAATTGCAACATTCTCTCAGTTTTAAGTTTATATTTGAATGTGAGCCAGGCAAAACAAACAATAAATTTATTATTACTTCTAAATAATTTCTATCCAGTGATATCATAGATAGACGAGTTTCAAAATGAATGCGACGGATTGTTGTATACGGTTCGGTCGCTCGTTACGGTCCGCAATCAGTTGCCAGCGCGAGTGATTAACCTACGTGATTTAAAATAAATATAATTAAAGTTTATTAACCTGCGTTGTTTAAAATAAATATAATTAAAGTTTATTTAACCTACGTGGTTTAAAAATAAATATAATTAAATTTTATTGACCTCTTGCGCTGAAATGACGTGCCACGCACGTCGACAATTTTTTTGTCGCGAAATTGCAATATTTTCTCGATTTTAAGTATATTTTAAGTATAACCCGGGCAAAACAGATGATACATTTATTGCTTCACAATAATTTCTATCCAGTATAATTTTTATCATACCGACAAGTTCAACAAGAAAGCGACAAATTATTGTATACGGGTTCGGTAACTCGTTATGGTCCGCAATTGGTTGCCAGCGCAAGTGGTTAACCTCTAATGCACGTCGAGAGCGTTTTGTCCCAAAATTGCAATATTTCCTCAGTTTTACGTATATTTAAGTATAACCTAGGCAAAACAGATGATAAATTTATTACTTCTCAGTAATTTTTAGTCAGTGGTATCGTACCGACGAGTTCAAAAGGAAAAGAAAGCGACGAACTATTGTATACGAGTTCGGTCACTCGTTATGGTCCGCAATCAGTTGCCAGCGCAAGTGGTTAACCTCTAACGCACGTCGAGAATTTTTTGTCCCAAAATTGCAATATTTCCTCAGTTTTACATATATTTAAGTATAACCTAGGCAAAACAGATGATAAATTTATTACTTCTCAGTAATTTCTAGCCAGTGGCATCGTACCGACGAGTTCAAAAGTAAAAGAAAGCGACGAATTATTGTATATGGGTACGGTCACTCGTTATGGTTCGCAATCAGTTGCCAGCGCAAGTGGTTAACCTCTAACGCACGTCGAGAGCTTTTTGTCCCAAAATTGCAATATTTCCTCAGCTTTAAGTATATTTAAGTATAACCCGGGCAAAACAGATGATAAATTTATTACTTCGCAATAATTTCTGTTCAGTGGTAGCGTACCGACGACTTCAATAGTAAAAGAAAGCGACGAATTATTGTATACGGGTACGGTCACTCGTTATGGTCCGCAATCGGTTGCCAGCGCGAGTGGTTAACCTCTGACACACGTCGAGAGCTTTTTGTCCCAAAATTGCAATATTTCCTCAGTTTTAAGTACAACCCGGACAAAACAAATAATATATTTATTACTTCTCAATAATTTCTATTCAGTATAATTTCTATCATACCGACAAGTTCAAAAAGAAAGTGACAAATTGTTGTATACGGTTCGGTTGCTCGTTACGGTCCGCAATCAGTTGCCAGCGCAAGTGGTTAACCTACGTGGTTTAAAATAAATATAATTAAAGTTTATTAACCTACGTAGTTTAAAACAAATATAATTAAAGTTTATTAACCTCTTGCGCACGTCGAGAACTTTTTGTCCCAAAATTGCAATATTTCGTCAGTTTTAAGTATATTTTAAGTATAATCCAGGCAGCACAAGTAATAAATTTATTACTTCTCAGTAATTTCTGTCATATCGACGAGTTCGTAAAGAAAGCGACCAAATTATCGTGTACGGTTCGGTCGCTCGTTATGGTCCGCGATCAGTTGCCAGCGCAAGTGGTTAAAGATAGAGATCGGGCCACGATTTTCAGGGACGAGGCGAACAAATCCGACGGCAAGTGGCCCGATCGGTTAATTAGGGCTGTTGGCCGAGTGGAGTTGGCGGAGAAATTAATTTAGACGAGAAGCTACGTTCCTCTGGCCCTATCCGGGGAGCAGAGTGTGCATATACAGGCATGATAATAACCCTGAGCATCGATGCGATAGGCGAGTAGCGGCGTTTTAGCCTAATGGACATCCTCGATCGGCGAGGATCGTTTCGACACACGAGTGATTTGCAACGGCCGGATAATAATGCGGGAACCGGTTTTGTTTTCGATTATATATACGCCGATATCGGGGCGCGAGGATTCGAACGATCGATAAGTCACACTTGGGTGGCGGTTGCGTGGAGAAGAGACGAAGAAAACTTGGATGGCGGACGCGAGGTTGACGGGCGAAAGGGAGGAGAAACTACCGCGAAAAACGATCGACAGAAGGGGAAACCTTTAGGGCCAGGTTTTTACTTCGGCCAACCGGTCGGCCGTTGGAAAGGTTTTTCATGGAATCGCGATAAACGACGCGCGCACACACACACACACCGGCTGAAATATCCGATTTAATTGCAGCGAGGGGACAAAGATCGGCGCGTCGTCGTCGTCGTCGTCGTCGCGCGTGTTTAATTGCCTCCGCCCCGGCGGAGCCCATTTCTGCGTGTTCGGGCACGGAAAACCGGAGCATTCCGGCCGATACCCTTGTAAACGATCTTGTCCGCGCGCGGCACTCGCCTCGCTGAATTGTCTTTTGTGTCTACCTGCGTTCAACTGCGTGCAAGTAAGTTCTTACTATCCAGCTGCGAGCGCCAATTTACATATTTACCGTACGCGTACCTCGGGGCAAGGACGTTCCGCAAAACGAGCACTCGAGGGATGGCCGAAAACTCGACGAGTTTGCGGTGAAAAAGCCGCTCGAAATTCGAACTCACAGTCAGTCAGATTTCAAGTTTGGGAAATGTCTGTCCTTTTCTTGGAATATTCTCTAAGGAACGAAGGTATTTATTCTCGAACATGATGTTGGGCCTGACGCAGTAGTTAGAAATTTGTGAAAGGGAAACGCAAACTGATCCATCGGTGTGTCAAATTTTGCGGCTACTGATGAGGGACTGAAGGGTTTGAAAAAGTCATAGCTTTGTGAGAAGGAAAATGGCGGTCATTTGAGGGATGTTTTTCACACATGATACTGAAAAAAAATTCATTAGTTATACTTTTTTAAATGAATAAAAGTAAAAACTTAAGAAAACATGTAAATAAGAATAATAAAACAAATGAATAATGTATAATAATAGATGATAAAATGAATAAAAATTATAGAAACAATAATAAATAAAGATAATAGAAAATTTGAGAAACATGTGCTTGTGTTTTACGCTCATTGCAAATGAATGTCAAAGTGCAACGAAATTTTACAAGTTTCCTTTCAACACGCGTGCAACTTTGCTGAAAATCCAGAATCTCGATATGAAAAACAATTAAATTATTACGATGATTACTACAGTTATTAATGCAAATGAATTATTACGTTTCATTGCTAGACTCGTTGAAACAAAGTAACTAATTTCGTTCCGCCTTTCCGTGTCGCGAAATTTTATTACAAATTTATTGAACTTCATAACAGATTTATTATTAAACGAAATTTCATACGTCATTTATCGATCTTGCTTTTCGAAATGTTGGAACGTGGTTTACCAAAGCTGGTATTTTAGTACCTGTATTTGAGGGTAGGGTAGGGTAGACAGGGGTCGGAAGTAAGGTCGAAAGGGTGAAAGTAACGAGTTAAATATTTCATAAAGTTTCGGCTGGCACGATGAGATATTATATTTGGCGTGCACACAGTGGTTACAAAAAGTATCCCCGTTTTCCAATGAAGCGTCTCACACTTCGTTTCCGTAATATCAAATAATATGGAATGCAATGTGCTTGGATTTAATTAACTAGTAAGGTTAAATTACAATGCAATATTTTATTATAATAAAAGAAAATAGTTGTATGAAATTGAACAAATCATTTCTGATATTATAGTAGTCGCTGTTTCGAAGTTTTGGTATCTTTCGTCGTGCCAACCAAATTGCCAATCTTCGTTAGTTGTTAATCTTTGTTAACAGTTAGATTAACTCTGCAATAATTGGAAAAAAAAAAAAATAAAAGAAGTCCGAATAAAAATTAACATGTTGCGACATTCTACCTTCTACTTAGAGTCTTTCGCGTCAAATTTTCACAAGTTCACAAGTTCAATCTATCAATATTACACTTAATCTCAGTGCTCTCCAATTTTTCATAGTCAAACGCGGCGAAAGAGGAAGACAATTGGATGTGAGACGATCCTGACGAAAAGGGAATCGTCGATGCAACCGGTACGTGCGAATCGCATGATAACTAATATTATAATTAATTTAATTAATGTTAATTTATATATATATATATATATAAATAAATTAAATAATAATTAATATAAAAATAAAATTAAAAAATTAATATTTATTATTTAATAATTTATATTTAATTATTTTTATATTATTATATTTCATTTATTTTTATTTATCTATTTGTTTAAAAATAATATTGAATAAAAAATAAAAATATAAAAATAAATAATATATATATATACATATATTTATATTATATATACATATATATTTATAATATTATATATGTATATGTATATGTATATATACAATAATTATATATATAACTGTAATAAACGGGCGCGATCCCGGCTTATTCGAATCCTCGGGGAGGAATCTGAGGAGAAGGTCGTTGCAGGCAACCCGTTAAAATTTCACGACCACCTCTCGCGACGGAGAGTCGTAAAGAAAAAAAAAAAAAAAAAAGGAGGAAAAAAGAAAAAATTGAAACCATCGATCCTCGCAGCCATCGCGCTTCCGTTCGTCTCAAATTCGTCTCTTGTCGACATAATCTAAACTTTTCGAATCGCAATTTCCGTCCTCGCGATCCTGTTTTCTTTTTCGAGCTACGCAGAAATGAACACTTTGGCCAATTTAGAAGAGTATGCGAATTTTATCAAAGATTAATAACTCGAAATTAATAATCGAAAGCAGCACTACTTGTGGACTCGTTGAGAAACGTAAACTGTACATTATCGTTCAGAGTAGTTTGGAAACTATTAATAAATTCGTAAAATGTTCCAGATGATTTGAGGTTGAATACTTGTCGCGAAATGTCTGACATGATATAAAAGAGAAGAACAAGTTCCGACGAAATGTCGAAATCATTACAGATAGGAACAAAGATTTCGAACGAAACTCCTTGATATAATATTGCATTTTCATCTTAGCTCGACCATCCACGTATACGAAGCAAATATCGATGCAGACAATGGTTGTTATCGAAGATTTAATGGAAATTTGTCCCATGTAGACGAAAGCCCACGTAAAATAATTTTAAGGATGTGATTTTTTTGAAACGATTCAGATAAAAGACGCTCTATTCTAAAAACTTATGCAAAATTACAGACATATATTAAACTTAAATAATTCATATATAAACGTGCGTGTGTGTTTGTTGTTCAATATACAGTATACTCGATATACTATACGTTAATTCAATCTCAACAAATTAACTTTGATCATAATGTTGCGAACATAAAAAAAAAAGAGAGAGAAAATACCAATTTTCAATGGTATCAACTATCCAAATACAACGCAATGCTCACCAAACACGACACAGTGTAATACGTACGTGCAAACGATAATACTGTTGCGTAAGTGTAATATAAATACAATCGAATACAGTTTCTCCAATTCAGTCTTGCATTTACAGTCGATGAATATTGATAAGAGGAATAGCTGATGTTGCATAATAATCATACAAGAGGTTTCATCCGGGAAAGGAACGTCTGGCAACTGATACTAACGTTCGTCGATGGAATTTACACACGATGGTGGTCGACGGTAGTTTTTCGTAAAATATCGCGGGAAACGAACGTGTTTGAATCTCGTCTCGAAACTGACGAGAATTACCCTTTTTTTTTTTTATACAATACCACCGTACCACGTATGGTAATCAACTGCCGCGGACTCGCGTATTAATAAGCGTGTCGGTCGCCGATCGGAACGATATTGCGCCCCGAAACGTAGAAAAAGGTTTACACGCGGCTATTTGCGCAGAGCTCGGTATAAAACTGACGTCGCCGGTGATTTGCTACGAAATACACATCGAACCTTTCACGGTGTCGTGTCAGTAGCTCGTTCCAAGTATTCCAATTATTTCGCATGGAAATGTTCGAACCAGTGCTCGAGACGTTTGGCACAGACGGTGGCGAGTATCCTGACAGGAAGTCGACAAAGAGCAGAGAGAAGTTGGCACAAACATCGTCGTCGTCGTCGTCGTCGTCGTCCAGGTACGAACGGAGAGCCAGTCAGTCGCAGTATTTGGGACAAGGTCAGAAGGTTCTGCGCTCCACGGCAGCTTCAAGACGCTGCGAGACCGCTTTGCGCAGAGAGCCTGTGTACGCTGCACTTTCACTTTGCCTCCGTGACTACCGCGTGCTGCACATCGGCGGATTGCCACTTCGCGGGACGATACACTCTGCCTTTTCCGTTTCAGCCTCGAAACCGGCTGCATTCCCAACGCGTCCTCCGCGTTCTTCCATTTTATTTTGTCGGTATTTTTAATTTCTATAGTTTGCTACTTTCCTGTTTGCTCTTCCCCTATTTGCTCTGTTTCATTACTCCGACTCGTTTCGTACTTGCGCGCTGTCTATATATATATATATATATATATATATTTTTTTAATTGTCCGTTTCGTCTGTTTCGCTTTATAGAATATTTCATATTCCGCCGGTTTTAATTTTTCTTTCCTCTCTTTTCATTTCCACGTGCTTCGATTTTATGGGATACATCGTTTTCATCGGTTCGCGGCTGATTCCTAGATTCCAAAAGAGCCGAGCGTAGCCTAAATTTAGGTGGAGAAGAAGATTCTGATAAGAGGAAGGGGGAGGGGGGGGGGACGAGATGGCCGATAGCAGGCGCAAAAGTTTCGCCCCGGCGATTTGCAAAACGAGGCCGTTCACGGTTATTTGTAAACCGGCGGATAACGTAAGCGGTGGCATGCATTCGCATGTAAATTGCAGGCGACACGCCGCAAAGGCCGGACAACGACACTTGGACGAAACGCGGTGACGCGTGGTTCGATGCAACTTTTTTTTTTTTTTTTT
>NW_025110231.1:30026-48402 GCF_011392965.1 Frieseomelitta varia
AAAAAACGCAGCGGTAACCGGATAAGCGTAAAAATCGAAGCTCGCCTCGCTGTTGTTTAGGCCTGCCGGGAACGCGTCCCGGATTATCGAACGTTGTTCGGGGAATTAACGACACGATCGTTGCATTGTTCGCGTATGGAAATTTTGAAAAGGAGTAAATTTCAGGAGCGTTTGGACCACGGATCTGTTCGACGCGAGAGAAGTTCTTCCACTTACGATAGAATTGACAACTAATGCTGTGTTGAGCTGAGATTGTAATATTTCGATCTGACTCGCATTGACTGTACATTCTCATTGACAGTCAATCGCTGTTCCTTTGTAATGGAAAATTAGTATATTGTTGCCGCAACACGTAACAAGTGTTGACCAGTTGCGCTGGCAGCTGATTGCGGACCGTAACGAGCGACCAAATACCGTGATACGCAATAATTCGTCGCTTTCCTTTTGAACTCGGTGTGATAGAAATTATTGAGAAGTAAATTTATTATTTTTTATTTATTATTTAACAAATTTATCATTATTTTTCTTTTTTTGCCTGGGTTATACTTAAATATACTTGAAACTGAGTAAAACATTGCGATTTTGGAACCAAAAATTCACTCTCGACGTGCGTGGCACGTCATTCTAGCGCATTCTATATTATTTATTATTTATTATTAATATAATTATTTTATATTTATTTATTTATAAATAAATTTATTTATTATATTTATTTTAAATCACGTATGTTAATAAACGTTAATTATATTCATTTTGAACACCACGTGGGTTAACCATTTGCGGTGACAACCGATTGCGAACCGTAACGAGCGACCGAGCCGTATTTATAACTTTCTTTTTAAACTCGTCGGTATGATGTCGCTAATATAGAATAAAAAAAAAAAAGATTAAGAAGTAATAACAAATTTATCATTCGTTTTGCCTATTTTGCTCAGACATACTCAAAACTGAGAAATTTATTACAATTTCGAAGCAAAATATTCTCGACACGCGTGGCACGTCCAAGAGGTTAAAACATTGATATTGACATCGGTCTAATAAACTGTAACTATGTTATAATAATACATACATGTTTTTTTTTTTTACGTAGTATTATCTTCCACACACATTTTCAGAATCATTAGAAATTTTACCAACACAGTATCACGATACTTGCGTTCCTACTGTACTTTTCCCAAATCCCTCGCACTTTCGTTTCTCTGGCGGGAGTTTCGTTTTCAGCTTGATCGGTCGGTATTAAAACGCGTCTTCTTTACTTACTACACGTGTGCGTATGTACGTAACCGTTTTGCGTACAACACACTTGGCGGTCGTCGAAAGAAACGGCCACGGACTATAGATACAAGATAGTATGTATATATTTTTGCCCCGCGACAACATCGTCTGGTTACTGCATCCATGATTTCGTAATACATATCGCGACTCGTAAGCACGCGTTCATTTGCAACTTAACGGCTCGTTATGGTACATATAGAAATATATATATTTATATATATATATATATATATATATATATATATATATAAATGTGTGTGTGTGTGTGTGTCCAATTCACCGAGATTTCATTCTGTTCGGTTCCAGCGGCGCGGCAAATTTGCTCAAGACTAACGCATCGAGAGCTGCATCGTTGCCGCGTTTTATATTTGCAATGCTAACAGACTGAGTTTCATTCGATTTGCATAAAGCGTGTACGCAAATCGGATACATTTCAGATATACGAACGACGCACAAAGTCGATTAATGCTAGCCGCCGCGGTGTATTAAGAAATACTCTTCGTTAACCTTTTATTTGCTTTACGATACCGTTAAAACAGGAATGCTGTACCGCGCAAGAAATCGGCGGCCGAGACGATCCGATTCCGACGTGTTCGAATATTTGACGTGAAATCGGGGAAAGATTTATGTTTCATAAATGTGTGCACGGTGTTGGAAAGGTTTTGTAATTTTACTGCCATGGAGCTCGATTCTATTCGTACCGTTGGCAACATGTTTCTTGATCTTGTACACAAAGTTCACGAGTTAAAACGAAGAGTCAATGCATTATAGCGAGGCGTGATTGCCATTGTTAGATCGGTACGAATGATTATTTAATGATAATTTAATTTGAAGAAAAATCGTTTATCTTCCCTTTGAGCCTCGTAAAGTTGCTCAAACATATGTTACGAAGAGAAAAATTGATATAACGTAATATTCGATCGAATCATATTATACTTTTACGTTAATGAGATACACTTTTTACAAAATATGTTTTGTAAATGTGTAATAAATATGTAAGTAAAATACACGTTTCAACGCACGAATCGCATTGTAATACGATAAATGTAAATGTTCCAGTTTCTTTTCAAAATTCGCGAAGCTGTGGAACAACGTTCAATAACGTGAATCAACCGAAAAGTGTCTAGAAATAAAATTCGTCGCACGTCAGAATACGCTTTGGATATCTTGAAAATCAATTTGAAAACAAGGTCCCAATTTTACGATTGAAACATGTATACTTGCAAGTCTGACAGCGAATCGACATTCATATTTCGAATAGTAAATAATACTCGGAACTAAAAATGTTTCAACGAGCAAACACACTGTATGAAATGGTACACAAGTGTGCAAGAGCAATATTTTCATCTTGTGCAAACTAGTTTCGAATTCTAAATTAAACATTTCGAAAGAAGAAAGAATATTACATTATATTAAATTATATATATATATTTTATTGTATTATATTAAATCATATTAAATTATATATATATATTTTATTGTATTATATTAAATCATATTAAATTATATATATTATATTATATTAAATATTTAATATATTATATATTATATTAAATATTTAATGTATTATATATTATATATATTATATTATATTATACTATATTAAATTATACATATTATATTATATTAAATTATACGTATTATATTATATTACACTATATTAAATTATACATATTATATTATATTAAATTGTACGTATTATATTATATTATATTAAATTATACATATTATATTATATTATATTATATTATATCATATTAAATTATACATATTATATTATATTATATTATATTATATTATATTATATTACATTATACATATTATATTATATTATATTATATTAAATTATATATATTATATTGTATTGTGTTACATCATATTAAATTATATATATTAATATTTAAATTTCGAAAGGACGTATGCGAGTTTTGTTTCGTAGATTTCGAATGTCCCCTACTCGAAAGTGAAAACGAAACGCGCTCGTTTCTCTGAAACAGTTCGGCCCCCAAGAGTCGAGTATTCACAGCTTTCGAGAATGCAAAAGTATTTCGATAATCGTTGATGAATTTATATTCCACGGAAAGTCAGCAAATAGAGATCCAAAGATCGCACATACGAGATTTGCGTCTCTTTTACAGCGATAGAATGGACGATTTTTATTTTGGCATCAGCTCGTTGCCTCGTAATTATTTTTGCTGGCGGAAACCTGCTCCATCAAGGATCACCAAAATACGCCAGCTCGATCACAATATACTCGATCTCGTCCCTCCAGTTACCGAGACTTTGAAACACCGTTCGACGTACTCGCAAAGGGCTCGGATTCAACGGGGTAAAGATTCGAACGTGCTTGCCAGATGCTCCCCTGGATAATTCAGCGCGATATCACGTGAAACGAACGGCGAAACTCCAAAGTGACCGGGTTTTGACGAAGCTTCGTATCAACGAGGAGGAGAGAAACCGAGACGAGGTGGCACGTAGAGCGGGAAACAGAGAGAGAGAGAGAGAGAGAGAGAGAGAACAGCACACGGTTGCTGTCCAGCAACGGGCTCCGACACAATGGGCATTGAAAACAGAAAATAAGCGGCATTGTTCGGCGCTTTTCAGAATCGATATTTGCGAATACAGCATCGACGCGTGTCGCGAGTGCGCGGCTCGGTGATTTAAAGCAAAGATTAAAAATAAAGGGGACACGCGTCGAGTTTCCGTCGATGCCGGGCATCGAGGCGAGCCCGGTGTCGAGCCTTTGTTACCGCGCCTCCGGCAGACGCTGTTACCCGCGCCGCGCGGCACCGAAAGTAGCCAGCCGCTATTTTCCCCGATAGCCGGCCGCGTGAACCAACAACAATCGTGCTTGTCGATCGTTTCGTTATATCGAACGGCCGCAAAACCACCGCCGCCGCCGCCGCCGCCTCCTCCGCGCTTCTTCCGTTCCGTTTCGTTTCGTTTCGTTTCGTTTCGTTTCGTTTCGTTCCTGCTGTCGTGTGTCGCGTGCACGACACAGCGCCCTCCCTCCACGCCGTTTCGATTCGGATAGTTTAACGTCGACCTCGTTCCGTGGATCAACCGCATCGACCCCGAATTTTTCCAACCTCGAGTATATTATGAGAATGAATCACGCGCGAATCGTACTTCGTTCCGATCGAGACGAGAATTTTTTTTTTTTTTTTGAGCTTCGATCTTCTTCTGGTGCGTCGTTTGGTTAATTGATGATTTTTTTAGGTACCTGCTTGAGCTATCAGTCGATTCATGGCATTGGTGCTTTAATTTTGTACAGTTTAGAAATTTCGCAGAAACGTACCTGTACACTGGAGAAACGTAGAAAGTAGTAAAAGCGAGGCTTGCAATTAATATTTGACGGAAGGTCGTTGAAATCTCTAAGGGTTCACTACTGTAGGACATTTTGACAATTAGAGATGTTTAGGATAGTCAGAATGTCATTTGTGGGGGAAACGAAGCTCTCAATTTGAAAAGATAATTCGTAGAAATTAATATATTCACTGCTACGATATATCTTCCAATAAATGTAAATGGTCGAATATTCAACTAACTGACAAGTAACGTTAGTTTATCTTACAGTTTACAATTCTTAGGGAATTATTGCTTGCTCCAACCTAACCCAAACCTGCAATACCACGATTCTTATTCGGTTTAACCTCTTGCCCTGGCAACTGGTTCGCGGACCTTAACGAGTGACCGAACTCGTATACAATAGTTCGTCGCTTTCTTTTACTTTTGAACTCGTCGGTACGATGCCACTGATTAAAAATTACTGAGAAGTAATAAATTTATCATCTGTTTTGCCTAGGTTGTACTTAAATATACCTAAAACTGAGGAAATATTGCAATTTTGGGACAAAAAGTTCTCGACGTGCGTTAGAGGTTAACCACTTGCGCTGGCAACTGATTGCGGACCGTAACGAGTGACCAAACCCGTCTACAATAACTCGTCGCTCTCTTTATCTTTTGAACTCGTCAGTACGATATCACTGGATAGAAACTATTGAGAATTAATAAATTTATTATTTGTTTTTCCTGAGTTATACTTCAATATACTTAAAACTGATACTTCAATATACTTAAAATGTTGCAATTTTGGGTTAGATTACTCAAATATACTTAAAACTGATACTTAAATATATTTAAAATGTTGCAATTTTGGGACAAAAAATTCTCGACGTGCGTTAGAGGTTAACCACTTGCGCTGGCAACTGATTGCGGACCGTAACGAGTGGCCGAACCCGTATACAATAGTTCGTCGCTTTCTTTTACTTTTGAACTCGTTCGATACGATATCACTGGATAGAAATTATCAAGAAGTAACAAACTCATCTTTTTCTTTGTCTGGGTTGCATTCAAGCAAAGCAAATTTTTACATTATATGCTTAAAACTGAGAAAATGTTGCAGTTTGGGACAAAAAAAAAAAAAAAAAAAAAGGAAAGAAAAATGGCACGTCGTTCCAGCGCAAGAACCTGTACAAATCGCCGAATTTCGTTCCTGACTAACTATGCACCAGTTTGATACTAGATTGAGACAGAGTAACGGAACAAACTGTCCCGTCGAGTTTTTATATTCGTTTTCCCTACCTTCTACTCTCGTCACGGTGGACGCCTGATTACGGCTGATTCGTGCCCGTTTATCTGCGAGAAGAAGATTTACGAATCTCGTCGACCTCAATAATAATTTCAATAAATTCGCTTGAGAGATACCGACGTAATCGTATTACCTCGTTGTTGTCTGTCGCGCACGCACGAGCAAAAGGTTAGTTTGCGCGTAATTACAGCGGCACACACCGTGTAATTACGTAAAACTTACGCGTTCGTTATATACGCGACCGGCTCGGCCGTAATTTTTCTCCTCTTTTCTCTCTCTCTCTCTCTCTCTCCCCTCCCCGGGGTTCGAATCGACCGTCAAACCTCGCTCGCTCTTTGATCAACTTGGATAGATGGATTTCTCGCGTTCTGACAAGCAAATTAGAAAAGCCTCGAACGACGCGCGTCCCACGACGGTCACCGCGTCGTGGGGTTTCAAAGATTCCGCGGCGGTGCGACAGGGAGAGACGGATGCGAGAAGACGGAGAAAGAAGGAAAAGCGAGAGATCACGAGTGAAACAGAGAGACAGACAGACAGAGAGAAAGAGAGAGAGAGAGAGAGACGTCGTTTGGTTGGAGTTACCACAGCGATCCAGCGGCTTGATCGATCGGCACGATCGTCGTCCTTGAAGTGGTCGACGTCTCTCTCGGCGTACGCAGAGAGTACGGAGGAACGAACCAACGGAACGAAAGGAAGAGACGACGTGAAAAAAAGAAAGAAACGAACGAGAGTGTAAAAGAACGAAAGAGAGACAGAGAGAGAGAGAGAGAGAGAGCGTGGTTGGCAAACGGAGCCACGTACGAGATGGAAAGCCCCTCTGCCCGATACTGGCAACCCACGACAACTCGAGTTAGAAGTTTCTTTGTCGCGTTAGCATGGCGGCATTCGGCAGTGCACATGCCGCGGTCTAAGCAAGATGGCCGTCTCTCCTGTCGAATGGAGGGGTGGAGAGGAACCGCGGCCACGGCGGCAGAAAGGGGAAAGGGGGACGAATTCAGGCTGTTGGAGGCCGCCCGGTTCCAACTCGCATTAGAGAACACTCGAAGATTATTACTCGCGGTGGAGCCGACCGCGTGATTCTCCGGCAATCGCACCGATAAATCCCGCACCGATTTCCTCTTCTAACGTCTCTGTTTCTTTTCTCTCTCTCTCTCTCTCTCTCTCTCTCTCTCTTTTTTTTTTTTAAACTGTAATTCTCCGTATCGTCGATCATTCGAAACGTATCCGATCGACCATTTTCACCCGAGTCCGAATTCCACCGAGTTTTTCCCCGTGCAACTCGAATTCGAATTCGCGCGCGCTGAGTAGGTATATATGAATTAGGTATGAATTATGGTTGGGTTAACGGAGGATTTCTCAGGTGCATCAGACGAAAATTTATTATTAATATGTAATAAATAATATTAGTATACGTTTAGTGTTGATATTAATATTAATAATGATATATATATATATAATACAGTAATATAAATTATATTAATATTAATATGACTATATATAATAATATAATAATAATGTAATGTAATACAATATAAATAATATAATAATAATTATATTAATATTAATATGATTATATATAATATAATAATATAAATTATATTAATATTAATATGACTATATATAATAATATAATAATAATGTAATGTAATACAATATAAATAATATAATAATAATTATATTAATATTAATATGATTATATATAATATAATAATATAAATTATATTAATATTAATATGACTATATATAATAATATAATAATAATGTAATGTAATACAATATAAATAATATANATAATAGTTATATTAATATTAATATGACTATATATAATAATATAATAATAATGTAATATAATACAATATAAATAATATAATAATAATCATATTAATTTTAATATGATTATATATAATATAATAATATAAATTATATTAATATTAATATAACATATATATATATAATAAAACTATATTAAATAAATGTAGCGCCCGAGAAAGTTGTTGTTATTGTTGTTTTACGGTGAAACATTTCAACATTATTGTAATTACGGTAATACAGATGTCTAACGAAACAGATTGAAACGCCAAGTGGCTGATTGCAAAACGTGGCCCAATCAAGGAAAACTGGTTTTCTAATTTGATCCGAGGTATCTTAAATTAGGCCACGTCTGTTTTTTCGTTACTTTGAGATAAAAATGGGAATTATGGGAACTAAACGCACGTGTCTTTCTTCAGCGATCGCGCAATAATTGAAAACAGGAACGGAAACTATACTTCAATTTTGTGCGAGAAGTCAATTTAATTTTTAATTTAAAAAAAGAAAAAAAAAGAAACTAGTGCGAGCATTAAAGATAAAAATTAATACCTACATTTGTAACAATTCGAAATTTATCTGCCAATTAAGCGCAAATTGTGTCAACTGATAACAAAGTAAAATATTCATAAATATTGAATATTTATGTTATCTCCATACAGTTACTAATAACCAATATATGTAGTCCATAATTTCATGCTAAGCGATAATTTAATTAATGCGAGTGAAGATTGTGATCCAATTTAGAATTTGACACACGATTTTCCCTTATAATGAAGAAACATGTTTCTCTCTACCTTCGCGCAAAACTCTTGGGGACTTTTGGAAAGTTACGTGGATATTCTGTGCAGTAAAAAATCCATAAAATTCATTCATACATGATAGATATAACTCGCGTTAAATGCACAAATAAATTAAATCACAAATCACAAATTATACACACAAATGTGATATTAGATATTAAAAGTCGAGATTTTCACCCCGCAATGAAGAAACACATGTTGCAAAACCTCCGCTCAAAGATCTTGGGACTTTTGAAAAGTTATCTAGAAAAGTATCACAGATCCATAAAAATTCACTCGTATACATATACAACTCGCTCTTGAATTCAATTCAATTCAATTACAAATCCAAATAACGTGCAAACGTGATGTGTTAAATATGAAAAGTAGAGAAACAGAAAAGTGTCCTGAGACTTTCGAGACACTTTTGCGCGACTTTCAATTTTTCAAAAAAATAATGCATACAATGTTCGCCGCTCCCGTTAGTGTCAATTTTCATCTCGGAAACACGCTGTGCTCGGCCTTCGCCGCCGTTATAAATCTCATCGCGCGGTATCCGAAGGAATCATCGTTTCGGTACGCGTTTCGTTCGAAGGCTTCCGCGGGATCAAGCCATCGATCTCGATCGAAGGTTGGGAACGCGGGTCGTCGTTGTTCCGTGGAACAACGAGAGCCGCTTCCGCCGCTTTCTTTCACCGCGACGGCCTCGGGAACCGCCGACTGCGAATTAAGGATCGCCGATCGCGAGACGCGAGAACAGCCGATGCGCGTTGTGTACCTTGATCGCGCGGCGACCGAGTCAAGGTTGCGAAAGAGGTCGGCACCTTCTTTTTCCCCCCCAAGTGATTCTGATTGTCTTGCTTAGAGACGAGATCGTTTCGAACGAACCGATTTTTAAAGGCACCGAGAGAGAGAGAGAGAGAGAGAGAGAGCCGGCGCGCGCAAAACAAGTTACGTAAAGTTGAAACGCGTCGTAAAAGAGCGTTCCTAAAATTACCAGTTACGCAAGGGGAGGACTATGTCTTCGATTGTAAAACGTCGATTCGCGCTTTAAACGCCACTTGGGGAATTCATAGCCACCGGCGAGAATCGACGATTTGCATTCGACGATTGGGATTCGAGGCAAGACTGAGAGGTGAGTGTTTCTGAAACACTGCGAGACGCGTATTATACAGGGTGATTCTACGTGAAAAATATGGAGTAATCATTTTTTCATAATTTTCTCGAAGCTTCGTTTTGGAGAGAAATTTCGCTTTGAATGTTTGTCGAGTAAGCGCGCGTTTGATCGCGATTCAACTCAATTATTGGAACACGAAGGAATTTATTGAAATTCGAAGAAATTTTCATTTGCCAACAAGATGGAGCACCATCTCGTGAAAGTGAGAAATTTTTTTAAACGAAGAGTACGAAGACCAGCTGTCACCGCTGGATTTTTATTCATGGGGTCAATGTTAAATCATAGCGGACGTTGAACAATTGAAAGGAAGAATTATCATAGCGTTTGCAACATTGAAACTGCAAAGTAACACGTTGGAAAATGTTCGTAGACAATTTCATAAGAAGAGCGAAGTTGTGGAATTTTTCAACTGAAAAAAGAATCGGCGAAAAGTGAACATTCTGTGCCCTCGTGTATCCAACATTCGAAATGTTTACAAATATCAGTGGAGATAACGACGAAAAATTGAGTTAAATCTCGATCGAAGTGAACGCGTGAATCGACAAACCGATTCAAAGTCATTTTTTTCTCGAAAAAAAAAAAAAAAAAAAAAAAAAAAAAAAACGAAGCTTCGTATGAAAAAACTTCGCTTCTATATTTTCTATTCAGTTTTTCACCACCAGTTACACGACACCTTATGTACACCTTAGGTGGCATTACGTGTACATTTTCGTGGCCGTGCGCGAATTCGCGAGAATGGTGGAAAGAGGGTGGGGAGCGCTACGAAAGGCGAAATGGCAATGGTTTGTCGGTCGGTCGGTTCAAAGATCGGCGCATCCGTTTAAATTGTTCGTCGAATCGAAGAGACTAGGTCGAGGAGGCGAGTCACGGTGTCACGAAGTGCCTCGAGAAATTGGACGTGCGGCCTGTGAAGGGCATTTCGTAACGCGATTGCCGTAGAAGATTGGCATAGGTATATAGAAGATCAGAAGACGATGGAAAATCTCGGTAGTTCCAAAGGTCATTTTCTGCGGCTTTACGACCGTCGTCCCGATAGATACCTACTTTCGCGTCGGGAGGAGCGAAGAAAAAAAGAGAAAGAATGCTAGGGAGAGAGAGAGAGAGAGAGAGAGAGAGAGAGAGAGAGAGAAGGGGGTGGCGTAACGAGTTACGCGACTGTACTACCGCACGCTGCACACCGTCTAATAACCAGAGCCGTTCGTGAATCCACCGTCGTAATTGTGCTAAGGAACTTTGCCGCTATTTTATTATTAATTCTGTCCTTGATCGGCTCGAGAAAAGAAAAAAAAAAAAAAATAGAATACTTTGCAATAACATTAAGATGTAACCCCGCGAGTTGCACACCCTTTCGTAAATATCACCGATCGTGAGAGCAGAGCGTATTGGAAATCGTATCGCCTATACTCGTATCGGTTGTAGAAAGAGAAACGTAATGATAATAACTGATGGGAAATTGTGGAGCGGTGACAACAACGTCATCAACGATGAGACAGTTGTTACGAGTTAGTATTTTTTCGTCTTGAGTCGATGTCCAGCTCGCGTAGGAAGAAGAAATTAAATTACGTTGTAAAAAATATATGTATTATATATATTATATATAATAATAGTACTATATATTATAGTTATATATATAAACTATATATTATAGTTATATATATAAACTATAATATATAGTGTAATATTTAAAATATATATAAAAATAATGTATAATGTAATATATAAAATATATATAACTATAATGTAGTGTAATATACATAATATATATAATTATAATATATAGTGTAACATACATAATATATATAACTATAGTGTATAGTATAATATAGATAATATAATTATAACTATAATATATAGTGTAATATATAATATATATAATATAATTATAACTATAATATATAGTGTAATATATAATATATATACAACTATAATGTATAGTACAATATAGATAATATAACTATAATATATAGTGTAATATATAATATATATACAACTATAAGGTATAGTGTAATATACATAATATAATTATAACTATAATATATAGTGTAATATATAATATATAACTGTAATATATAGTGTAATATGTAATATAATTGTAATATATAGTATATATATAACTATAATGTATAGGGTAATATACATAATATATATAACTATAATATATAGTGTAATATATAGAATATAACTATAACTATAATATATAGTGTAATATGTAATATAATTGTAATATATGGTATATATATAACTATAATGTATAGGGTAATATACATAATATATATAACTATAATGTATAGGGTAATATACATAATATATATAACTATAATATATAGTATAATATATATAATATAATTATAACTATAATATATAGTGTAATATGTAATATAATTGTAATATATAGTAATATATAATATAATTGTAATATATAGTATATATAATGTATAGGGTAATATACATAATATATATAACTATTGTAATATATAGTAATATGTAATATAATTGTAATATATAGTATATATAATGTATAGGGTAATATACATAATATATATAACTATAATATATAGTATATATACAACTATGACGTTTATAATATATATAACTATAATGTATAGTGTATTATATATAATATATAGTAACTATTATATATATATATATATATATATATATATATATTAATAGTAATTCTAGCTATCCTGCTCCTTGCCTTCCAACAGAAATAATAATTTTTTTCTTTTTTCAGCTGACGTCAGACAATTTGGAAACCACGAACGTCGGGAAATCGAATTTCGTGGATGATTCCCTTTTTTCGAGTCCCGGGATTAGACGCGTATTGCGGCTAAGATGATGGAAGGTAAGCGCGCGCGCGCGCGCGCGCGCTCGTGTCAAGAGTGGTTTGTGCCACTGACTGGCCAGTTCGTTTCTAGGACAGCTAGTTTTTCACGCGATTTTCGCGCGACACACACACACACACACACACGCACACACACACCGAGGCATGGCCTAACCTTCTTTCTTGCTCGCGATGAAATTGCGATCGACGCTGGCGATAATGCTACGCCGCGGCTAGCCAGCCAGGCGGCCGCCCAGTTCGCCAGGCCTGTTTGACGATTTTTCTCGTTCTCTTCGGCGCGAGCGTGTGCGCCACCTCCTCCCCTTCGAATCCTGTCGGACGTTTACGTAATTCAAGGCTTTTCGATCGAATGACGAACCGAGGAAAAATGCTCGCCGATACATCCGCGTACATCGATCTCTTTCCTCCCAAAGATAGAGCCTTCGTCTCGAGAAATTGACGCGCGAGTTCCAATTTCTCGTTCTCGAGTCCGGAGGCGAGCAATCGATCGATCGGCACCAGATTAATTTCCGTCCTCGTTCGGGGAAACCTATCTCTAAAGCCTGCTTTAGGCTGGTGGAAGGGCGAGACGTCGCCGAATTTTCAAGAGGCTCCTCCCTTCCTCCTTTTCATGCTCTCGTGTGTCTAGCGCGCCTTGAAACGTGGCTCTGGAGGCGAATAGGATGATGTACGCGGTGTGTTTTCGTGCTTGTTGGTGCTTAGATCGATGGCAAATGAATCTGTATGTTTCTTTAGTTTTCGTTCGAGGTGTAGAACGGTCATCACCTGTCGCATATCTGAATTCTATATTCGTTTCATTCTTATTATTATTTTATTATTATTATATTTTATTCTTCTTATTATAAGAACGATCACCACCTGTCGCATATCTAAATTCTATATTCGTTTCATTCTTATTATTATTTTATTATTATTATACTTTATTCTTATTATAAGAACGATCACCAGCTGTCGCATATCTAAATTCTATATTCGTTTCATTCTTATTATTATTTTATTATTATTATATTTTATTCTTATAAGAACGATCATCACCTGTCGCATATCTAAATTCTATATTCGTTTTATTCTTATTATTAATTTATTATTATTATATTTTATTCTTCTTATTATTATTATTTTAAGTTGTATTTAATCATATTATACATATTCATCATTTCACTGTATACGCTGTACCTTTTGTTATTTTAATATATTTTTATTATCTTATTTACCCTATCACCTTATGTTACCTTTTATTACTTTATTATTATTATAATATAATATGTAATATATAACGTATAATATTATTATTACCCTATCGCCCTATGTTACCTTTTATTATTTTATTATGTTATAATATGCAATATATTTTATTATATTATATTTTTATTACCTTATTTACCCTATCGCCCTATGTTACCTTTTATTATTTTAACACATTATAATATGATATATAATATATAACATATAATGTATTTTATTATATTATATTTTTATTACCCTATGTTACCCTATTTTACCTTTTATTATTTTATTATGTTATAATATATAATATATTTTATTATATTATTATATTTTTATTACCTTATTTACCCTATCGCCCTATGTCACCTTTTATTATTTTAACACATTATAATATGACATATAATATATAACACATAATATATTTTATTATATTATATTTTTATTACCCTATGTTACCCTATTTTACCTTTTACTATTTTATTATGTTATAATATATAATATATTTCATTATATTATATCTCTATTACCTGATTTACCCTATCACCCCATGTTGCTCCGTTTAACCTTTTATTATTTTATTGTTATAACATAATATATGACATGTAATATATTTCATTACATTATTTTCATTTTCATCACAAAGAAGAGAGTTTTCAACACTCTCGGATGTCAGAGGCCCGGGCAGAGGTCTCGGGGCCATGTAGAAGAGACGCCATGTAGGCGACGCCGAAAGGAAGAGAGGACAAAACCGGCGATGCGTTTCGGTGCGTAGCGTAGTGCGTTCGATCGCGAGCACGCATGCAACGTACCTGCACGTATTGCATACACACACATGTGTATTATGGCAGAGAGAGAGAGAGAGAGACTGTGTAGGAGAGCGTTTCGCGCGACCGCGTGCTCTCCGTCCCGATACTCGCGACCGGCGATAGTGGTGTTTGTGCGTGTGGACGGGCACCAGGAGCACGGGTATGTGGCACAAGGCCGACATTAGCATCTCTACCGGTATACTCCCTACCATTTCGCGTCGTCGTCGTCGTCGTTGTCGTCGTTGTCGTCGTTGTCGTCGTCTTCGTCGTCTTCGTCGTCACGGCACAACTCTATCCGCTGAAAACCTGTATTCCGGTTATCTTGCTGCTGCGAGAGAGACTGGCGTCGCCATCGTGAGAAGCCGAAGGACCTCTTACTCCTCCGCGGTGCCGGCGTGAGTACCCCCACGGAAACCGTTCCGAATGGACGATGATACGATCGTTCGACCGGCGGGATTTTTCGACGGACCCATCCGCCGCGATAACCGCGGCGCTCTAATCTTCGACAGTTATCTCCGCCATCCACGCGGCATTCTGTATTCTTTGTTCTACTCCGCACTTTTCGTGATTCGTTCGCGCCGGGGCTCCGCGCGCGTTATTGCCCGTTTGGTACCGTAAATGTCGGAGATTTTCGTCGGGGCGACGCGCCCCCCCGATACACCGCCGTTACAACCGCCGTTTCACCGCGAATTTCCTTCAGGATGATCCTCGTTCGGATCTTGAGAGCCGTTCAGCTTCGCGTTGGACTACGAGTGGATTCTGCCACTTTCCGGCGGGTATTCTTTCAATTATGAAACCAATGTGTATTAATTGTAAATTATTATCGAAATAATAAAACAATGGTTATATCCTTTGTTTGTAGAATATATAATGTGATATTGTAGTTGTAGAATGAAATATAGAATGAAATATTCTGTTGTGTAGAATATCGTGATATAAAGTGATGTAATTAAACTTGTTCGAGCTAACATGCAATGGTAGGAAATTTGGTATTTTGAGGATTGTTGCTGCTTTCCGGCGAAAATTACAAAATTACAGTATTTCAGTTATAAAATTATCAAAAAAAATCAAATAACGGTTATTTGTGAAATATAATATAGTATTATAGTTGTAGAATAAAATATAGAATAAAATATTACATTGTAGAATATCGTGATGTAAAGCGATGTAATTAAACTCGTTTAGGCTAACATGCAATGATAGAAAATTTGGAATTCTCAGAAATGTTGCTTCCTTCCGGCGAAAATTATTTCAATTACAAAATTGAAAGTATTTTAATTATAAAATTATCAAAAAAATCAAATAACGGTTATTTGTAAAACACAATATAATATTATAGTGATATTATAGTTGTATTATTTTGTAATTGAACTATAATATAATATTATATTTCAATTACAAAATTAAAGCATTTTAATTGTAAAATTATCGAAATAATAAAACAATGGTTATATCCTTTATTTGTAGAATATAATGTGATATTGTAGTTGTAGAATGAAATATAGAATGAAATATTCTGTTGTGTAGAATATCGTGATATAAAGTGATGTAATTAAACTTGTTCGAGCTAACATACAATGGTAGGAAATTTGGTATTTTGAGGATTGTTGCTGCTTTTCGGCGAAAATTACAAAATTAAAGTATTTTAGTTATAAAATTATCAAAAAAAATCAAATAACGGTTATTTGTGAAATATAATATAGTATTATAGTTGTAGAATAAAATATAGAATAAAATATTACATTGTAGAATATCGTGATGTAAAGCGATGTAATTAAACTCGTTTAGGCTAACATGCAATGATAGAAAATTTGGAATTCTCAGAAATGTTGCTTCCTTCCGGCGAAAATTATTTCAATTACAAAATTGAAAGTATTTTAATTATAAAATTATCAAAAAAATCAAATAACGGTTATTTGTAAAACACAATATAATATTATAGTGATATTATAGTTGTATTATTTTGTAATTGAACTATAATATAATATTATATTTCAATTACAAAATTAAAGTATTTTAATTGTAAAATTATCGAAAAAATAAAACAATATTCATATTATATTCATGTTATATTCTTTATTTGTAGAATACTATAGTTGTAGAATAAAATATTATGCCATAGAATATTGTGATATAAAGTGATATAATATATAAACTTGTTTCGGAAAGCTGATGTACAATGGTAAAATATTTGGAATTCTCAGAAATGTATAGAACAATGATTTCACTAGTTCTCTATTTTCCTTCAATCTCTGAATTATAAAATCGGATTGACAAGATCCTGGTAAATTGATAGAATATAGAATTAATTAAAATTTGTTTTTCGAAGCTAACGTGCAACAATAAGATTGGTGTTTGGAATTCTCAAAGTTTTGTAGAACAATAATTTCACCAGAGTTTTATTCCTGGATCTCTTTCAATTTCTAGATTAAAAATTGGATTAAGAAGACCCTAGTAAGTTGAGAACATATTAAATCTGTTTTTCGAAGCAAATATGCAACGATAAGATTGGCGTCTACGATTGTCAAGGCTCGCAGAGTTATTCTGTCGCTTCGCAAACTCTGCGTCCACGGATTCTTCAATTTTCCAAATGAGAATCAAGACAGACAAAAGAAATTTCTCCGAGCCAAAAATCATTCGAGGCAAGAATTTTCTACGTCGATCGATAAACGACGAGGTAGTAAAATTGGCCGCAGTTTGGCCACTCTGACAGCTCCAGTTTCTCAACCCCCCTTGCGCTGGTCAACTGGTTTCGCGGACCATAACGAGTGACCGAACTCGTATACAACAATTTCGTCGCTTTCGTTTCCTTTTGTACTCGTCGGCGCGTACATCACCGGATAGAAACGATTAAAAAGGTAATAAACTCGTCGTTCGTTTTGCCTGGATTACGTTTAAATATACTTGAAACAGAAAAAGTGTTGCAATTTGGCAAAAATCGTCGACGTGCGTCGAGGTTAAAGAAAGACCGAACTGAAAAAGGGAAGTTTAGTACCTGGCGATCGCGCACGACGTTCGCGTTTCTCCCAAAGAGAGAGATGCGAGCATATACACACACTTTCGAAGAAAATTTCGCTGGTCGATTATCCAGGTCGTCGCCTCTGCGATCGAATCCTCCGCACTCTCGAATAGAAGGAAATCCACTCGCTCCGATAACTAATGGGGCATCGAGTGACACGTTAACCTGGATGACCGGCATGCAAGCGTTGAAAACTCGCGCGACTCGCGCGGCTGGATTTAGCCGGTGGATGCGAATTGGTGAGATTCTAGCGCGGTGTCCTCGTCCACGGTGAAACAGTAGCGACCGGATGTCTAATGAGCATAGATTCTCCTCTGTGCACGCGCGTTCTCTCCTTCCATCTCTCGTCCCTTCTTCGTCGCCTCTCAAAAGACGCCGATCGTCTCTCTCTCTTTCTCTCTCGGCTTCTTCTTCCACAGGCTCCGAGCGGACGCGATGAGAAATCGGACAACGATCCGCGCAAGAAACTTGCTCGCTCGCCTGTGACGAGAATCTTAAACAATACCGTCATTTTTCTATCTATTTTCACTGGCTGGCCAGACACGGTCGCGGAAAACTTTGAGACACGCTCAGACAGTTTCTTCTTTCGTACACTCTCTTATATAACTTCGTTTGTTTCCACGAAGGGGAGGAATGATTATTATTGAGTAAACTGCGAGTTTGGTGACAAGTGTCGTGTCGATAAAATACGATACAGATGGATGGAATGAAATTTTAAGGTACGCGCGTGTGCCGATACAGGGATTTTTAAATCTGTTCTTTAGTCTACAGAAAATCGCATTTTTTTCTTTTTTTTTTTTTTTTTTTTTTTTTAAAATTTAATTTTTTTTTTTTTTTTAATTAAAAAA
>NW_025110231.1:48412-50276 GCF_011392965.1 Frieseomelitta varia
TTTTTTGTAAAAATTTCTTTGTACACGTGTCTGACTGCGGGCATGTCTTTTCTTATCTCGAACATCCGTGTGAAAATTGTGAAATCGCGGTAACCTACATTCTAACCTCGTCGGGCAATCGAAAATTGACAAGGAACGCAAATGACCAATTGCAAGTTAAAATTCAATCAACTTCCTGCAGACGTGATAAATACAATTCGATTTAACGTAACTCGCGTCAATGATAGAGGAATTGAAAAAAATTTCATCGACACGTGACATTCAATTATCGCGCCGAGAATGATTGAAACGCCTACATTTTTCGCTTACGTTCCCTGCAGTTTTCTCAGAGAAAAATGAGAAGCGAGCAGAAAGTTCTCTTTTCTTTCCTTTCCTTTTCTTTTCTTTTCTTTTCTTTTTTTTTTTTCCAAGGAACCACGCGCGTGTCACTGCGAAACGAGCGGTAATATCGGGCTGCGTTATCGTCGGATGCACTTTGGGCTCGCAATTCGGTGCCCCACTCAACGGTACAAAGAGTTCGTTTACCCCGTTTAGACGTGTGAGCGAGGCCAGCTGCTATCGGTCGATTCATGCGCGACATTCGACGGGAACCGACCGAGACGACCGAGAAACCGACGGCGAAAGATAGAGAGAGATAGAGGGGAAAAGCCGGGAGAGCGACGAGATAAAGCTGAATTTAAGGCGCGATCGGGGACCCTCTCGAGAACAAACAGAACTGCGACGTCTAGACGATCGTCGCAGATATACAGGGTGTTAATAAATATATCGAAGGGGGAGGGAACACACATTTTTGCCAGATCGATTCTCTACATGTCGCGAAACAATGAAAGAGACGCGCGCGGCGCTCGACGAGGCTTTAACGAGATTTAGACCACCCTGTGGCCATTCTCGCGAAGGGTTATGGCTTTCGGAACTACGGAGAATTTAGAATTCTTATTTATTTGGGACATCTCGGTCGCTTCTCACGGAAATGGTACTTATCGTTCCATCGTTGAACGAAGAAAAATTGTACGGGTTGGCCAAAAAGTTTGCGTTCCTTCGAGTGTAAACGAAGGACCAATGTTTTTGTTTTGGCGAACGAAAATTTTTATCGACGTATCGACCATTTTGTTCGACCTGCCTTTCGCCCACGTTTCGGGAAACTTTGTGACTTTGCGCGCGTTGAGAAAACGTTCAACGTCTCTTTCGACGGAAGAAAGTTGCAAGAACTATTTCAATAGCGAGATTTAACGAGGCAATTCTGACACTGGCATAGACGTTGTACAGCAAAGTATTTTTTTGAAATTTACGCCAGTGCAGTTTCATAGTCTAAAACTAAGCTTGAGTAAAATCAGGTATTGGAATTTATGGTTTGTATGTATATAAAAATAAAATAAAAAAAAAAACGTAATTATTTTTTAGCCAACCCAATAGCAAAGCTAGTACGATGCTCCGATAATTGAACCTCTTTTGTCCCAAAATTGCAATATTTCCTCAGTTTTGAGTATATTTAACTCAGGTGAAACAAATAACAAACTTCTTGATCATTTTTATCCAGTGTTCGAAGAAAAGGATAGCGACGAGCTATTGTATACGGTTCGGTCGCTCGTTATGGTCCGCAATCAGTTGTCAGCGCAGGTGATTAGAAAAACTCAAGACACTCAAGTAATCAGGTATTGGAATTTATGGTCTGTATGTATATAAAAATAAAATAAAAAAAAAAACGTAATTATTTTTTAGCCAATCCAATAGCAAAGCTAGTACGATAACATGATGCTCCGATAATTTGAACCTCTTTTGTCCTAAAATTGCAATATTTCCTCAGTTTTGAGTATATTTAACTCAGGTGAAACAAATAACAAACTTCTTGATCATTTTTATCCAG
>NW_025110231.1:50449-59342 GCF_011392965.1 Frieseomelitta varia
AAAAAAACAGATTCTTCTTACCCTGTTGAATAACAGGCGTAACACCTGTTCTACCAAATTTAGCAGAAAGAAATGATAGAAAGTTCTTACTCAATATTCTATCTTCCAATTTTTAATTACAGTACAAACGAAAAAAAAAAAAAAAGATAAAAACAAAGATTTCATTGTCAAACAAGGAGAGGAAAGGGTTAATCTGGGTCTCGCGATCGAGAGACAGTTGGCACGATTATCTGCGACGCGACTCGCCGATGAATTTCGTAACGCTTCCCACCTCTTCTCGCGGCGCTTGGCGGAAGAGAGCCGGGGACTCTCTTTCCTGTTTTGTTTTTTTTCCCCTCCGACATTTGAAATTTTATCGTCTCGAGATAACGTCGAGATCTCGCCGGCCGGATAGCTCGGTCGAAGGAGGGGAGGAATGTCAGGGTCCTGGTCACTTCAGCCGCACGGCGGCGATTTATTTTTCGGATCGGCGGCAAAGTGAACGCGAAAGCGGATGAAGTAACGGCGACGAGGAACACCGCGTGGGAGTCGATCGTGCAAACCAGTTTCTCGCGTTTTATCGCGTGCTCGTGCACACGTACGAGAGAGAGAGAGAGAGAGAGAGAGAGAGTGAGAGAGAGGAGGAGAAAAAGGGGGTTTCCAGTGCGACTCTCTCGGTGTTGCGTCTCATTAGCATCGTCGGGCTACAGCTGATCGCCACCGGCGGTGAATCGTCGATCGCTTTCGAAACCGATTGTTTTCAACCGGGGAAAACGGTGGCCAGGCGTATTAGCGTTCGGTGCAACGCAATTCCAACGACCGTGGGTCCCGTATGCACGGCCGAATGTAACGAGATCCGACGCAAATAAAAGACCAAGATGGCTACCGCAACGCGAGTCACGCGACGCTCATTGTCAGCGACGTTTACCTGGAGCGAAGGAGAGAGCTTCCAGAGAGACTCCCGTGTTCGTCGCTTTCGTTAAGCGACGACTGCAACGATATTTTTTGGCATCGTGGATGATTGTGATGACGACACGATGGAGAGGCGTTGACTTTCAATGAGATGAGAGCGAGATGAGAATGCATTTTCCTCTATCGTCGACAATTTATTTTTACGAAGTGAACGAAGTGAGCGAAGTGTCGCTTCGAATGAAATGACGTATCGTTGGAAATAATCATGCTGGTTTAAATGGTATTTAGCATGAAATTTTTCGTTGACTATATGTCTCTGGTGTGCGACTTCGTTCGAAGCATGAAAATTAATACACAATTTCATTCTCTTGACAAAATTTCGTCGACCGTTTATATAATCTGTCGCAGGCAGCAATAAGAAGTTCAGTTTATGCGAATTATCCCGAATTGTTAATCGGATGACAATTTAATGAAATTAATTTGATAATGATTGTCGACTGCCTCTATCGACAATACCGTATCTACGTTCATTATAATTGTCAGCAATTATAAAAAAAATTCTAAACAATTTTAGCTGCCGGCTAAATTCAAGCACAATGTCCCCTTACAGGGGTAAAATCGAAATAGACTTGTTAAAATTTCATTTAATCAGTTTTCAGTATCGAAATCTGTCGTTTGTTTTCTTTTTTTTTTTTTTTTATTGCGAAACAGAATTTCAAGGATTAATTTAAACACAAAATATGGAATTTGAAGGTTTGTGATACACCAATCCTCAATGAAACAATACAGAGTATGATTTAGTCAAATTTCAAGAAACGATTCTTAACCTTTAAGCGTGAACTTTCAATTCTAATTTAATTAAGTAGTACGACTTTGTAAATAGAAATAAAGTTTCCTTTCGAACAGAAATTTTTGTTAGAAATATAATCGAGACGACAAAAGATTGCGTACATAAATCTTTGAGGAAAAAAAAAAAGAAAAAAATCTGTTGATTTAAAATTAAACGAAAAACGTAGACACGCTCGAGAATTAAAAGACGACAATAATTAGAGGATACTTCAAAATGAGTATGAAGCGATAAAACAAAGAAGCATTTGATTTTACCTTTATTGTAAATATTCTCGCTTAATAAAAAAAAAAAAATCAAATGCTTCTTGCAATATCCAATGCAAATGTCCCTTAATTTTTGTGCCACGCACGTGGACAATTTCTTGTCCCAATAATTGCCATATTTCCTCAGTTTCCTTCGTTACGGTCCGCAATCAGTTATCAGCGCAAATGGTTAACCTCTAACGCATGTCGAGAATTTTTTATCCCAAAGTTGCGATATTTCATCAGTTTTAAGTATATTTAAGTATAACCCGGGCAAAACAGATAATAAATTTGTTACTTCTTAATAATTTCTATCCAGTATAATTTCTGTCATATCGATAAGTTCAAAAAGAAAGCGGCGGATTATTGTATACGGTTTGGTCACTCGTTATGGTCCGCAATCAGTTGCCAGCGCAAGTGGTTAACCTACGTGGTTTAAAGTAAGTATAATTAAAGTTTATTAACCTACGTGGTTTAAAATAAATATAATTAAAGTTTATAATATAATTATAAAATAATAATATAATCATTAAATATAATTAAAGTCTCTTGCGCTGGAACGACGTGTCGCGCACGTCGAGAATATTTTGTTCCAAAAATTGCAATATCTTCTCTCAAGTATATTTAAGTATAATCCAGGTGAAATTAGTAATAAATTTATTACTTCTCAATGATTTCTAGCCAGTATCATTTCTATCGTACCGACGAGTTCAAACAGAAAGCGACGAATACGATTCGGTCGCTCGTTATGGTCCGCAATTGGTTACCAGCGCACAGAGGTTAACCTCTAACGCACGTCGAGAGCTTTTTATCCCAAAATTGCAATATTTCCTCAGTTTTAAGTATAACCCGGACAAAAAATAATATATTTATTACTTCTCAATAATTTCAATTCAGTATAATTTTTATAATACCGTCAAGTTCAAGAAGAAAGCGACAAATTGTCGTATACGGTTCGGTCGCTCGTTACGGTCCGCAATCAGTTGCTAGCGCAAGTGGTTAACCTACGTGGTTTAAAATGAGTATAATTAAAGTTTATTAACCTCTTGCGCGTGTCGAGAACATTTTGTCCCAAAAATTGCAATATTTCGTCGGTTTTAAGTATATCTAAGTATAACCCAGGCAAAACAGATGATAAATTTATTACTTCTCAGTAATTTTTAGCTAGTGATATCGTACCAACGAGTTCAAAAGTAAAAAGAAGCGACGAATTGTTGTATACGGTTTGGTCACTCGTTATGGTCCGCAATCGGTTGCCAGCGCAAGTGGTTAACCTCTAACGTACGTCGAGAGCTTTTTGTCCCAAAATTGCAATATTTCCTCAGTTTTAAGTATAACCCGGACAAAAAGCAAATAATATATTTATTGCTTCTCAATAATTTCTATTCAGTATAATTTTTATCATACCGACAAGTTCAAGAAGAAAGCGACAAATTGTCGTATACGGTTCGGTCGCTCGTTACGGTCCGCAATCAGTTGCCAGCGCAAGTGGTTAACCTACGTGGTTTAAAATGAGTATAATTAAAGTTTATTTAACCTTCGTGGTCTGAAATAAATATAATTAACGTTTATTAACCTCTTGCGCGTGTCGGGAACATTTTGTCCCAGAAAAAAAATTGCAATATTTCGTCAGCTTTAAGTATATCTTAAGTATAACCCGGGCAAAACAGATAAATAAATTTATTACTTCTCAATAATTTCTATCAGTCCGGCGAGTTGAGAAAGGAGGCGACGAATTGTTGTGTATAAGATTTGGTCCCTCGTTACGGTCCGCAGTCGGCCGCCAGCGGAAAAAGGGAGGATCGGCGGCGAGAGTCGATCGAAGGATTGTCGAAACCGAAACTCAGCGACGAGATCCAGAGAGCGGATTTATTCAGATCGACGCGGCCATAGCCGTCTGACGATTTACCAGAGCTCTACTGGTGGTCGATCGTCGACGAAACGACACGGTGGATACACGGTGGACACTGTTGAAACCCGGTGGACAGACGACGCGCCGGTCGAATGACGTTATCACCGCCGAAATAGCGTATCGATAAGGTCGTCTCTCGGACGCGTGGCCAATGACGCGCACGTCTGTTCTCGATAGAATTCCATTAATCTGGCTTACGACGACGATCGGTCGGCATGCGTCGGTGGGTGAGGGACGCCGGGCGGGGGCGTCTTTATTCCCGGTGTAATTAATTCGAGCGCGCGGGCCTGACGAAATAATGCAATCTTATCGAGCCCGACAGACACGTGAGCACTTGCGAACGCGCCGCTGTCAGATAACAGGAGCAGCCGGTATTTCGGCGGCCGGCGGAGGAGATAAGCGGCTTCTCTCGTTCGATTTTCGGGAAAAACGAAACGCCAGGCGATGTATGTGTATATATATATATGTATATTTCGTTTTTCACCTGTTATCAGCCGCTGTTATCGGCTGTTTACTAGCCAGACACGCGTTATCAGGCGTGTTTGGAAGGAATTTCTGCGATTCTGCGCGAAATGAAATGCTCGGCAAACGAAACTGAGCCCCCCGAAATTTGATTCGCGTATGCCTGTTTGTTCGCGTCTCGTTTGTATTCGGGGGAAGAATTTTGTTCGCACTCGGTTAGGAGAAGTTTCTTGACACGAAATAAAAGGGAAGACGAATGAAGAAGGAAACGAAGATGCCTTTCTTGTAAATTTTCATTATAAACTTCTGTCGAAAACAATTGAACAAAAAAAGTTCTTCTTTTGGTAGAGACAGAGAAAGAGAGAGAGAGAGAGAGAGAGAGGGAGTTGAAAAATAATTTCACGCTAAAGATATTCGAAACGTCACCGAGATAGGGAATTTCGACATTTGATAACTAGATAGCTCGTGTTCGTGTAAATTTTCATCGAAACAATTTAAAAAAAAAAAACGAGAGAAAGAAACAGTAAACCTAAGTATCGATAGAATTACGCCTAAACACAGCGCGCAGCCTCGAGTATCGAGAGAAAAAAAAAAAAAACGGAGGTCTCTCGCTAAGATTATCGATAAGTCGAACTTTTAACCGACTCGAAAGCATCTCTCACCGATAATCTACGATCGTTATTTATCGTTTCGTGCAGGAAAAAAAAAAAAAAAGGAAAAGAAAAAGGAGAGAAAAAGTGAAAAAAGAGAAATGAAAGAAATGGTGGAAGCGAACGATAAAGCGAACCGTTCGTAGTTAAACAGTATCGGCGTGTTTTTTTCACGTGTCATTGACACGCGAAATGCATCGCTCGGCTGGTAAATAAGTCGTCGTTATTCCGGCGCGTTGCATGCCGATCGTCCTCGCCAAAATAATAGCGTTATCGATAAACCGCGGGGAAACAAACAACGGAATCTAACGCGCGGAATCTACGTCGCACTCGGAGGAATGATAATGCAGCGCGGCGCGCGGCGCGTACAGAACCGATTCGTGCAAGGAAACCGTGAAACCAGAGCGAAACCCTCTCGCGCAAACGGTCCAGATCGATCGAATCGATCGCGATACGGGCGGACGATTAGCGAAAATGGCGATGTTACAACATCGCGCGATAACGCGCTGAACAATGATCAGCCGCGACGTTTTCATTCGATTGGAGAACAAAGCTTGTTTCTTGTTTTCGCAGTAGGTCGAATTAGAAACTTCGCTGCTTCTTCTTCTTCTTCTTCTTCTTCTTTTTAGCAATTCTTGCGACCGATCTGATTGTTGGCACGTGGCATGGCACGTCGAACGTGTATTGACATATCAGATATCGGCGTTCTTAGTACACGCTTGCACGTCTTTAATATTATATTTTAATATATATATTATATTATATATAATAAACTAATTAGTTTGATATTACATTATGTGTTATATTTTAATATTGATATTGGTATTAAATTTTGTGCATATTTCAATTATGTTTGTATATTTTAATGTAAATATGTAATATTAAATTTTGTGTACATTTAATATTAATATTAATATTAAATTTGGTGCATATTTTAATATTAATATTAATATTAAATTTTGTGTATATTTTAATATTAATATTAATATTAAATTTTGTGTATATTTAATATTAATATTAATATTAAATTTGGTGCATATTTTAATTATGTTTGTATATTTTAATATAAATATTAATATTAAATTTTGTGTATATTTTAATATTAATATTAACATTAAATTTTGTGTATATTTAATATTAATATTAATATTAAATTTGGTGCATATTTCAATTATGTTTGTATATTTTAATATAAATATTAATATTAAATTTTGTGCATATTTTGTGCAATTATATTATGTTTGTATATTTTAATATAAATATTAATATTAAATTTTGTGTATATTTTAATATTAATATTAATATTAAATTTGGTACATATTTCAATTATGTTTGTATATTTTAATATCAATATTAATATTAATATTTTGTGTTATAAATATAATATAGTACAATATAATATTGCAATATTATATTAATATCTAATACGTTTCTTTATATTATGCATGTATGTATGTATATCGTACACGTGTTTTGGCATGTGGTTTTTAGTTTCTTTCAGGAAATCCCCGAACGTGTTACACATTTTTCAGATTTTCTTGACTCTCGACGAAGACATCATTTAAAAAATCAAATTTTACCGGTCTCTTTACACGATGATTTAACTCGTGAGCTGATTTTCTATTTCGAGGAAGACTAACGTACTGCGAAATAATGCGAAAATCGCGAAAAAAAACAAGCGTGAAAAATACAAAGGATCGTGCTTCTTCTCTGCAACGGTCGTACACGCGTGTGCGTCTGATGTGTAATTCCAATCGATGGAATGCAATCTCACATTTCGAAACGGCTCGAAGTAACATCATCCTCGGGAAAAATATATTTCTAATGCACACGCGTGTCCGCCGATTATAACCTTCCGATCGGCACGAATTTCACGAGAATTTCACCTTCTACGGACGTCTGAGGAAACTTGTTACATTAAAAAAATGCTCGTTCGCGAGCGGCTTTATTCTTTCAATAAGTATTTATAATACTTAACCGACCGCTGTAATTAGAAAAGATATATTCTACGCGTCGCTTACTTCAGCGTATCGCATCATCTCACTGAAATAACGCCCGTAGGAAATCCCATTTTATAACGAAGATGCTTGCTCGCGACACGTGAAAACACGACGCGGATTGAGATATTCGGATGCACGCGAAACAGTGTGTGGCTTCTCACGGCGGAGAGTCGTCAGTCGGACGATCGTGCGGTTGAAAGCTGGATAGTGAGAGAAAAAGAGAGAGAGAGGGGGGGGGCGGCTCGCAGATTTTGGGCCACCCTGTAGCGGAGAAGTGAGGCAGGTTAGTGAATCGACGGGTGTTATCTGGATGCACGGAACGTGCAGACGGCCAGTATGGAACAACATGTCCGAGTCAGCGAAACAGAGACACTTTAAGCAAAGCTGGCGAATCAGCTTGGCGGGCGACACTTAAAAGTGCACTTTCCACGCACACGAGCTGCAGTTTTCTCCGGCGTGCACGCGCGAGTTCAACGACGGCCGTTCCTCCTCCTCCCTCCCGCCCTCGAAGCCCTAAACGGGGCCATTTTCGTAGAAACTAGAGAGACTAGGTTTAAGCCGCCGAATAAAAGTGTCTGTGTATGTGTGTGTGTGTGTGTGTGTGTGTTGGAAACGTTAAGATCGCGAAACGGCTGAGCGCGTCTAGACGCTGACGATCCTCGAGCTGACTCGGAGGAAACGTTCTTCCCTCCTCCCCTAATTTTCATTCTTTATCCTCGGTTCGTCCTTCTTCTTCTTCTTTTTTTTTTTTCTTTCTTTCTTTCTTTTTTTCTTTCCTCTCTGTCCGAAAGCAGCGATAACAGCCAGTTAGTAGCGCGAAGGTGCACCTCGTCGCTCGATATCGAACGCCGGTGAAAATTATCGGATGCCAGATAACCCTTTTTTACCAGCCGTGGCTCTTATCGTTTATCGGATGGTACTTAAAGTGCGATATCCATCCGAGTGCAGTTTTTCGTATTGTGCGCGGCGACCTGCGGGCTAGAGAGGGGCAGGGGGAGAAACTTTTTTTTTTTTCTCTCCGTACGAGGCGCGATCCGATTTCCTCGGTCCGCATTTCGCGCGCGTTGTTTTCACAGTGAAGATCCGTGTGTAAACGTGAACGAGCACATTTTTTTCGGCGTGCAGGCCTGACAAAGAGAGGAAAGAAGAAGAAGAAGAAGAAGAAGAAAAAGAAAAGCGGCATCCGGCGCGTAAATCAACGACGGCTGACATTGAAATACGATAAATCCAGCGGTGCCGGGGCGAAACCGACGACGAAAACAACGACGCGAAGGAATCTGGAGAAACCGCGGCGCGGTTGCTTCGTTGAAGCGTACCGTACGTCGCACGGCCACGAGTATCGATCGAAACCGGGCATTGTTTTCTTTTTTTGTCGCGATCCAGTGAATTCCGAGTGAGTTCCAGCGAGTTTTCGTCGCCGGCGGACGTCGAGCGGAAAACGAAAGACGGGCGACGACAATATGCCGCGCTGAACGCCGCCGCGGACAGGCTCTGCTTGAATATAACGTGACAACGTGGGGATTTTACGGGGAACTGGGTCGGCCGCTCTGCTTTCGGCCCAACGATCAGCCGCTCTGTACCTCAGGAATCCGTAAGTACAACTTTCCTATCGCATCGCCAAAATATCTTTGTTTCTAAACATGTATAAGTTTAGTTGAAACATTATATTTCCGATATAAAAAAAATTTTTTATAATTGTATCTAAAAATTTTTAATTTCATTGATACTTCCAATATTATGCTCGATTGTTGTGAACAATTTAAATTATATAATAAATTAATATAATGTAAAAATTATTATTAAATATATGTATATATTAAAGTAATTATATGTATAATGACATTTTACTAAATAATCGTTTCAAATTAAATATAGAAAATAAAATT
>NW_025110231.1:59353-61508 GCF_011392965.1 Frieseomelitta varia
AAATATAATTTTATAAAATTTTAATTTCATTGATACTTTCAATATTATGCTCGATTATTATAAACTGTTTAAATTATATAATAAATTAATATAATATAAAAATTATTATTAAATATATGTATATATATATATTAAAATAATTATATATATAATGATATTTTATTAAATAATAATTTTAAATTAAATATAGGAAATATAATTTTATAAAATTTTAATTTCATTAATATTTTCAATATTATTATTAACTATTTAAATTATATAATAAATTAATATAATATAATGATATTTTACTAAATAATAATTTTAAATTAAATATAGAAAATAAAATTATAATATTAGAAAATACAATTTTATAAAATGTTTTTTCATAAATTATTTCATATTTTTTTAAAAATTTGTTAAAATAATAAATAATAATTTTATACGTATGCCATATACCACATGCCGCTTTTTTTATATATATATGTATAGATTTGTATGCATATACATTTATATATATGTATAGATATGTATGCATATACAATATCCACAATTCCACGTCCAAATTATCGGGCAGAAAACGAGAACGACAATCGACAAAATGGTCCACTCTCTTGTGTGTATGTGTGTGTGTGTGTGTGTCAAGGTGTTGAGGAACGCGTGGGACATAAGTTGAGGAACTGATTCATCGACTCGTACGAGCGTACACTCTCTGTTTTGTGCTTCGTCTGGCGTATTGTGCGACCAGGAACCATCCAAGTGCCATTTGGACAATCACTCTGGACGATAGCCAAAGCCTCGCTGCATTACCGATTAAAATACGAAACTCTGTCTGGTCTCAGCGGAGAGAAGTCGCGGCACCGACCTGGTGGTCGTGTTTTGGGGAATCCGGGCTATTAACAGAGCGTTTGCGACCTTGGCTCGCTCCGTTTAACCCCTTGCGCTGGCCACTGTTTCGCGGACCGTAACGAGTGACCGTGTACAATAATTCGTCGCTCTCTTTTTGTTTGGAATTCGTCGGTATAACATCACCTCGGACAGAAATTATTAATAAGTGATAAACTTGTCATTTGTTATTAAATAAATACAATTATTATATATATATATATATATATATATATATATATATAAATTTTTTGAAAATAATTAAATATTTTCATATTAATAATAACCTTGATAATAAGTGTAATAAATATAAATATAAAATAAGTTTATTAAATTTATTTCATATAAAAAATTTTATTTTAATATAAATCTAAACATTAATGGTAATGTAGAATAAATTGAAATTTATAATTTAAACATATATAAAATATAGATTTAAAATTGAAAACAATATATATTTCTCTAGAATTTAATTTTATTAATAAATTAATGATAAAATGTAAAATAATTGAATATATAATAGAAAATAATATAAATTGTGTAATATTTATTATATATATATAAAAATTATCAAACCATTATTAAATGAAGTTGAACGTGCAAATAATTCTTTTAAAGAAAAATCAATGTTAATATAAATTTTGCCTGGGTTACGTTTAAATATACTTGGAACTGGGAAAACGTTGCAATTTGGGACAAAAAAACTGGCACGTCATTCCAGCGCAAGAGGTTAACACGCATTATATAACAGTTTTTAATTTCACTTCATTTTCTTACCAACACCTATCGCAGAATGCAGAATATCCTGCAGAACTCCCTTCAAACCATCGTCCGAAGAATTGACAATAATGACCGTTGCCTGCGAAACGAAATGTCTCGTTTCCTACCAAATATCCCACTATCAACAAGTTTGCTTGTCGAAAAAAAAGGAAAAGAAAATGTTTCCAACGCCCATCGCCTGCCAATTTCAACCCCCCACCTCCCTGCGCTGGCAGCTGATTGCGGACCGTAACGAGTGACCGAACCGTACACAATTCGTCGCTTTCCTCTTCTCTTGGACTCGTCGGTACGAACGTCACTGGACCAGAAAAGCTGTTAATCGGTGACAAACTCGTCATTCGTCTCGCCATTCAAGTATACTTGAAAAAAAAAACTGAGAAAACGTTGCAATTTGGGACGAAACGTCGTGGACGTGCGTGGCACGTCATCCCAGAATCGCGTTACTGCGATACGCAGATGTTTCGCAAGTGGCGAATATCCGAGACGGCAGGAGAGGGGGGAGGGGGGGGGG
>NW_025110231.1:61518-85949 GCF_011392965.1 Frieseomelitta varia
AAAAAAAAAAAAAAAAAAAAAAAAAAAAAAAAAAAAAAAGGGAAAGATAATAAAAGCCAGATAAAGTTGCAACGGCGCGTCGGCGTCGATGCTTCGACTTTACGCGTCGGGATTCGTCGCGTGTAGTGGCACGTTCGCTCATTATCGGCGCATTGACTCACCTGACTGACTGACTGACTGACTGACTGACTGACTGAGTGAGTGACTGAGTGAGTCAGAAGCAAGCGAGATTGTCGCACGATGCATCGCACGATCCGCTGCAGAGCGGCAAGAAACTACGCTGAATGGAATCTACGTTATTTTCGTTTGATATTTCATCGTACAGGCACGCTGGATGGCCCGGTTCGCCAAGCCATGCCAAGCCTGATTCCGTCCGCGTGTACACGCGCGAGTTGCTACGCATTGGGATAGGTCGTCGTGCATTCGCTAGGACAGAGGTCGCTTTGTTCCGAGAGTGCCTCGAGCGCGTAATCACCAAGCCGCGGCTTGTACTCTTCCACGTTCCAGCCATACGCGCGTTTACGCCTGTCTCAGCGCGCGCGCGCGCGTGCATGAGACAATCTCTGCATTTCTTCCGGTCCCCTGGCCTCGTATTTTTTGAATTTGACAGACAATGAATCGACAACTTTGGCAATCTATCGGATTATAAATATCAGGAATCTTTTATCGGCTTCATTCATCTAGTTATCTAGTTGATTCATCAACATCTAGAGCGCAGAACGTTTGTACAATTTCGTGAGCCTGACTAACAGAAAGTTGAGATCCGAAGAGTTTAGAATTTTCTCTGCAGCAATTCTGATTCTAAATTTTCTGTGACGATCAACTTTTCGAGACACGAGCGCACGGAAACGAAACCGTGTGCCCGATAGAAACGTTGCGTGAAAAATTCGTGGACCTAAACCTAAACCCATCTCTGTCCATTGATCGATTGATGGTCATCGTTCGATCGATTCACCTGACGAAAATAACAACCGCGATTCGTGAATCAGCCGGTAGCGCGCGCGTGTGTGTGTTTGTGTGTGTGGGCCATTGAAGGGCAGCGATGCAAACGAGAGAGGAGAAGAGGGCGAAGCTAAAAAGGATGAAAAAGAAAAAAAAAAAGAGGCGGAGGTGAAACGAGAGGGCAGAGGGAGGGGTAGAGAGAGAGAGAGAGAGAAAACGAAAGAGGAGGAACGGGAACGTGAACGCGAACGAGAGTGAGAGCTCGGAGGCAGCCGTATTTTCGGGTGACCGTGGCCCTGCCCTCGGCACACCGGGATCGTTTGTGTGCCACTCGGTGCATTCTGCCGACACACAGCGATACGATGCACCACACACACACACACATACACACACACATACATCCACCGTTGCAATTTATATTTGGCTGTGGGGGGGAGGAAAGGGGGTTCGAAACGCGCGCTCGCGCGTGTTTGTCCGCGTCTGCGTGACCGCGACGTGCGCACACGTGCAGCCAACTCAACGGCGGGACTCGTGCATACGCTGCTTTTTGCATGCGCAGTGGCGGCGAGAAAGTGGAGGAGGGGGCGGAGGGGGGAGGGGTGGAGGAGGGCAGGCAGCGGTTTCGTCGGTTTTATTATTCGGCACTGTACGCCAACTTAACCTAGGTCAGTGTGGTGAAAAAGCAACACTCGCGCGTACGAGCACGAGAAAGGGCGAAACGAAGAGAGAGAGAGAGAGAAGGAAGCGGCGCGACGTGCTACGCTGCGCTGCGCTGCACTGCACTGCGCTGCGTGCCTTTGTGTGTGACGCGCGCGTGCTCTGTTGCCAGCGTGAAGCGCCCTCGTATGCGACAAATAATCGCGCGCGATTACATCCGCTGCCGAACGCCGGGGCCCTACGCCTTCAGCTTTCGCGTCACGTATGTATCCTCTCCGTCTCGAGACTTTCCCTCTTCTCCGTGACCTTTTCGACGATGGAACGGAATTTTCACGGATTTTTTAGAGGGAGGGATCTGCAGAGGAGAGAGAGAGAGACAAACGACTTGAGACTTGTACAGTCGTACGATACGCTGATACGAGTGGCTGTGAAAAGTGTATTCGTACAGTGCTGAATATAATAATATTGTTTTTAAACAAACATGGTGCATCTATTCTGCAAATTCTGTAGAACAACAATATATATTTATATATTGTTTATATAGATATCAAGAAAAATGAACGGGTAACAAAAGTGCAGGTACAGTTCTACTGTCATCATCAAGCGTGCGCAAGTAATTTAATACGTTTTTAACAGAAACAACAAATAATTGTAAAATTAATATTCGTAATTAGTATTTAGTAGGGTCGCAGCTAGCCGCCTAGGTATGAAATTCCCTACTGAATCAACCCAATTGGATGTGATGATTTAATCGGTGATATTATTCCGTTCGTTGATCAAAACGAATTTTTCATGTCTGTCTTGGATGAAATTGTACGTAGTATTCGAGTTGCTCGTTCCAGATAATCCCACAAATAGTTCGACAGGGTTAATATCTGACGATTGCGGCGGTGTTTTCAAATGTGCTGGCGCATTATATGCAATCGACAAATATCATGCGAATGACACGAATGGAAAGAAGAGATTGGAGGGTTGGGGCCAAGTTACGTAAGAAAACACCGATGCAGTTTAATGAATATTATTGTTCAGCATTCGAGTCGTGATTGGTCGTATAAATATATCGTTATATGTATATTATATAGTTACATTATATATATATATTATATACGTATTATACAATTGTATTATATACATATTATGTAGTTATATTATATATATATTATATACATATTATACAGTTATATTATATATATATTATATACATATTATACAGTTATATTATATATTTATTATATAGTTAGATATATATTATATACATGTTATACAGTTATATATATATTATATACACATTATACAGTTATATATATTATATATATATATATATATTATACACATTATACAGTAATATTATATACATATTATATATATTATAGTTATATTATATATCTTTTTTATATGATTATATTAAATACATATTATATAGTTATATTATATATATATATTACATAGTTACATTATATATATATATATATCGTTTGCTCGTTAAAATTTATCATCGACAATTGAAAGAAAATCCCCGAAAGAGAAGAGGAAAGATCGGGGGGAAAATCATGCTAAGAGGGAAAAGTGCTGGAAAAAGCGTGTAGAAATGGATAAAGAAAGCCATGGGGGGAGAGAACTAGCTACAGCAAAGACAGAGAGAAAGAGAAAGAGAGAGAGAGAGAGAGAGAGAGAGAGAGAGAGAGAGAGAGAGAGAGAGAGAGAGAAATACGATGGAAAAGGGGTGGTGGAAGGACCACGAGGATAGGTGGGGGGTCGGTAGTTTCGCCAGTTAGCCGGGTTTAAAACAGCTGCCAAATTTCCCTCTCGGTCGGGAGAGTGAGAGTGACCCATCGAGAGCGAGTGTGTTCCACATCGTGTTTCGCAGCGATACACAAGCCGGCGCAGCCGGCTGCACATGCACGCGCTCACACCAACACGTAGCGGCGGGCATCCACATGCACCGATGCAGGCGGTCGAGCCATTTGTGCGCATCCATGCGCGCGCTCCTGCATGAACGTCTGCCTCTGTGTGTGTATGTGTGTGTGTGCGTGTATACTGAACGCGTTGCACCCATCCGTGAGTACTGTGTGTGTAACCGTGCAAATGGCGTACACACACACACACACACGGAAAAAGCACGTGGCGAGCTTACGGGAACATCGTGTGTGGATGTGTGTGTGTGAGTGTGTGTGTGTGTGTTTGCCTGGTACGTCGGTGGATATAACCCGAATACGCGCGCACGGACGACGCTTCGCAGGCGTCTCGGTGTCTGCATGCATATCGGATGCATCCACCGCACCGCCGTGCTCGAGGCCCCAGACTTACGTTTACCGAAAGACGTAACTCGTTCGGATTGTTCAAGTTTTCTGCGGAGAATCGGCCGGTTGATGGCCGACGTGGCTTGAAACGGGGTTAATGACGCAGTTGACGCCTCACCCTGCTGTTCTCATGCCGGTCATCATCCGTGCAATTCGCAGCGGATATTATTATAATTCGACACGTGTCGTTGAAGTACACCTTTAAAATAGTTTTTCTAGTATCTTTTTCTCTTTCTTTTTTTTTTTCAATGCAATTGCAACTGTTCTACGAGAGGAGAAGATATGTGGGTTAAATTAAAAATGGGATCGATCAATTTCATTCGCTTGTTTCTGACTTCTTTCAATGTACATTGAAGAGATATATCTATTCTGAAATAGAAATTGTGTTTCTCTCCACTCCTGGACATTTTGTAGATTTTTTTTCCCGTATCTCGTCGTAACAATCGGCAGATTTTTTTTTTCGTTTTACAACGAGAGAACACGGGTTCATTTTAATAAGAGAATAACTTGCACCGACTGGACTTTTGAACTCTCCGAACTTGTCGATTCAATTATAATCCTCTTTATATGCCTGTTTAGGTGTACGTATAACAGGTCGGTAGTTTTAATCTCGAAGCGTGAAAGATCAGAACCATCAACCAACCATTTTTTAGTTATGACATTCTCCTTCACTTCCTTTCATTGACCTGATTGATGAACCGTGGCCATGAAAAGTCTTGCAACAGTTTGAAGATTAACTTTGCCAATTCCTCGACATGTGTAGAATTTTCTTTCGCAAAACAAACGAAATTCCTTCGACGAATCCTCTGATACATATATTTCGAATATTACCTTTGAAAATAATTGCACTGCACGCGGTGGATAATTCATAACTGTTCTCTTACGCGGAGACATATATTTTTGAGTTTCACGGAAAATTTCGGATCGAAATTTTTCTCCTCAAGCTCGAGATTGGATAAAAGTAGAAATTCGAGGATCGCGGTGGAGTTGAAGAAATATGCGACAAGATGTACACGTTACTCGTACAATGATGTGTGTGTGTGTATATATGGTCGATGTGGTATCGATTGTGTAAGTCGTGTAATAAGTGGCTCGAAGATTCGTCGGTGTCGTAAGTAGAGCGGAACGTCGTAGGCCATGCAATACTTCGGCTGCACCTGTCGAACGACATTCGAAAACGGATGGAAAAGTTGAGAGCCGCTGGTCTGCCGTGTACACGGTCACTTTTCCTAAAAGAATCGTCACATCTTGAACGTAATCGAGATCTATAAATATACATTTATGAAAGCAGATGCGTAATTCTTAATGGCGATTGCAATTTAAATTTGTAAACTCGAGACTTGTTGCTAGAAAGAAAACAACGTACTTGTCAGGTGAGAAACACACACTTTGAGCTTGATTTTTAATTTGTCGTTCGTGTGCAAATCGAATAATGGTAATATTGAAATAATGAACAATACAAAATATAATGATGATAAATACAAGTATGAAATAGAAAGTAATAATAAATAAATAGTAATACGAATAACTTGTCAGCTTGCTCCAATATTCAATTGAGAATATGAATCAACTTTTACTTTAATTTCATACCTTGGTAAACGAAACACGTTTGAAAAATATATTTAGCCAATCGTGTTCAATTGATATTTTTTTTTTTTTACTTGTTAAATTTACGATCTATCACCAAATTAAATGTAATATAATAAACCGTACCTAGCAATCGAACAATCATTATTTTTCATTCGTTTCCATTCTGGCTGCTGCATTCGTATCTTATCTTGCCAGTTTGAACTGCCTCCTTCATTTGTCCACGAATTATTTACCAACTCCAAAGTGATATTCAGAAACTATTGTGTACAATTTTACGACGAGTTAAAAAATCTAATCCAACAATCTGGCAGCGATGACACACTTGTTTTCTTCTTTATTGACGATACAATCTCTAACCACTACATTAACGCACTGTGTTCCAAAAGAATCATTAGTTTCTGGTTGGAAAACGTTGATAAACTACAGTTTAAAGGAAATAGGCAAATGAAAACGAAACAGAAGACGCGACATTGAAAAAGAGAATCAGATCTCGAGCCATCTCGCCCGAAATTCACGTGCGCGCGTACGTACACTCCTTCCCAAAAGTATTGTATGCATAGCTATGAAAAGAACCCATTGCCAAGTAAAGTAAAAAGACTACAGTGGGGCTAAAAAAATATCGAAATTCGTCAATTCGAAGAGCGGACAAATGTTTTGACTGTATCGTACCCACAGTTAAACACGGAGGGCGATCGATAATGATCTGGGGGTGTATTGGAGCAAATAGCATTGGTGATTTAATAAAAATCGAAGGGATTCTGGAAAAAGAACAATATTTGTCGACTTTACGTGATCGTGCCGTACCATCTAGCCGATTAACAGGCCAAAATTTTATTTTCACGCGCGACGACGATCCCAAGCACACTGCGAGGGTTTGCAAACACCATTCGCAACATTTAGAACAGAGCGACGAATCGAAAATAACGCATCGGCCCCCATCGATCCACCGATCTGAACCCAACAGAGAAGATTTCAGATGAATTAGATCGGAAAATCCGTGAAGCGTGCTCCAAACTCCCAAAAATGACTTGGTGGAACAAACTGCAAGATGGATGGAACCAAATGGTACCAGAAACAAATGGAAAATCTAATAAAACGGATGGTGAAATTAGTCGAACGAATGATTAAGAAAAAAAAAAAAAAAAGGCGGCGAAGGGAATTTAACTTTCTCGTGCGAAATAATACTGTTGTCATTGCTATAACGTGAACCGAATATTGTCATTGCTATAACGTGAAGCTCGATACAAGCTGACTTTGAAAGAAACTTCAGAGATTGCAACAGTTTCCAAATGTATTTTCCAAATGTATTTTTCATTTCCTGACCTCCGTGTCTCCTGATAATTTTGGAGGGGCGTGTACATACATGGTACGTGTATGTACATATATGCACGTACGGGTGAGGGAAGAGAAGTAGAGAAGTAGAGAAGTCCGAAATGCACGGACACTGGCAGTTTCTGGGACTAGAGCAACAAGTAGTAACCGCGTTTATATCGGCGCCGTTGGCTACACGTAGTGGATGCACAGTAGGTATTAGTATATATGTAGGTGCATATAGAACGTAACCGAATATATAGGTCGGCGGCAACGCGACGGCAGCTGACGCAGCAGCAGCAGCAGCAGCAGCAGCAGCAGCAGAGCCAGTTTAAAGCGCAGTCAGTTACCCCCGAAATTTTCCAAGTCGGACAAAGTGGGGGTAGTCCGTTGACTAGCGGGGAAGCCACCACCGAAATACATGGAACCTAGGGCATGTACCACCTCCCCCGCCCCTCTTGTACATACACTCTGCTCTACATACACACCGCCAACCGCTGTGTCGATCGCCCAATGTCGCGCAGCAACAGTTTGCTTTCCAGCACGCGCTGGAAAACCTGGCGAAAATTTTTCCACCGTGGCGCGCGAGCACGTGTGTGTGTGTGCGTGTGTGTGTTTCGCGTTACGGCGAGGTAACGTGTCCGATTCTACCGTAGAAATTACACCGTTTTCCCTACGCGTGTCCCTCTTTCCTCTCTGTTTCGCCAGCGTTTGACAGCAGCGCAGAGGCTCGTTCCGCACCGCGGCCGGCTTCATTATCCGATAAATCGATTAAATATCGTACGGATCGTTCGGCATCGATTCGCGATTAACGAAAGTAGTAGTAATTTTCCAACGAAATTACATCATTGCCTCGATTCGCCACAAAGGCGTGGCGTTACATCGGGCGACAGAGGGAGGGAATTGCATGCGCCGCGTGCAACTAAAATCGGCAGGGGAATAAAATCGGCCACGGTTGCAAACTGGTCAAAGCATGGAATTCAGGTCCGCGTTTAGCATTGGGTTTCCAGTGGATTGAGCCGGGCCCCGGCGATTAATTTCTTCGATAACTTTCGGGAAATTAGCCGTTAATAACGACGAAACGCGGCTAACCGAGTGTTTTCGGCGGTCAAGCCCGGCCACCGACGATCGAGCGCGTTATTCGATTAAACGTCGATTGCGAATACGTGAAACGATGATATATATACCGATCGTTCACCACGAACATCGCCGTGTTACGTGTGAATGGCGACGAAAATCACTTCTGAGCCGGCGGTCGTTGACTTTGTTTTTGTGCCTGTGCCAAGCGGCGAGTCGCCTACTACCACCGCTACGATATGTAGATGCCCACATGTTCTCTCTACATACTACGTGCACACCGCGGCTCGTATGTTCCTCGCGCAACAAGTAGGTATCGCCAAAATATGGCCAGACGACCGGGCGAGAGACGCGAGAGAGAGCGTTCACCATCTCTTTGCTATTCCTCCCACGATCGCCAACAATAAATCCCGAATTTCCGAGCAGCTCTGTCTTCGAAAAGAAACGGCCGATCCGATCGTACCTCGGAGTGCGGAGCGCTGCGCTCTCGCAGTGTGGAAAATCGACTTAATTCCTAGACGTGTGACCGGCTACCGTTACACAGAGAAAGTTTGCCCGAGTTTATCAGTGCATAGAATCGTTGGCGCCGCTTCAACTAATTGCAAATTAGTTACAAAGCTCGACGAGAGATTCGACTTTATCGATTCGTAATGACGCGTTTAACCAAGCCGCTCGCCCGATATTATATATATATATATATATATGTATATGTATATGTATAGGGGATCGATCCTTTGCGTCTTGCCTTTGCCACGGGATAAATCTCCCCATCCCCCCTCGCTACGCCACTTTCTCGCGCTCTGTTTGCCCTTGCAACCATCTCTGGAGGAATTATGGCGGACCTTTCCACTCCGCGTCCATTCCTTGCGAATCGCCGCTAAACTCCTCTCTCGGCAAACAATTTCGATCGCGATCGCTGGCCGCCGGTTTCGCGTTTCGTGGCCACGGTCAAGGTTTTCAGATGTCGCTCGGATGCGTTCAGAAACGATCGAGATCGTTCGAGGAGAAAGGCGATCGGGTGCCGGTTGGTTGTTCACGTAGTAACACAAGTGCCACTTACGCAATACCAATTACAGAGGCCACGACACGTACGGATAATCATCGGTTCGTCGCCGGTATTAATGTACGGGAGCAGCTTGCATTTGCGGTTGCGTCGAGAACCCTTTGACGTCCCTGATAATTGCGGATATTTATGGAAATTCATATTTTTATAATGAAAGAGACAGACGTTGGGTGCGTGAAAAAAAGGTAGTGAATAAAACTTTAGCGCGTGTGCTAAATGTCAGAGTAGTTTCGATGTTCATTTTAATTTCTTCACGATTATTATATGTTAACGAAATTTCTTGGCAACAGCGTGTAGAAAAATATCTTTTTCACATCCTTGTGTGTTAACCTGCGGAGACGTCGCTGTCGACGTCATTGCGTGTCAAAAGGTCAATGTTACACTATCGCGTGAAATTTATTACGGCGAATTGAACGTTGAATTTGAAAACTCTGTCTTTCAGCGCTTTGCTGAAAATTATTCCCTTTACGAAACGAAGCTTAAATAGCTTCGTCGCGGGGGGCAAGGTCGACCGATCAGCGAGCCATTTCGCTTAACGTGAAATTGCGAAATAATTCTTGTCTCTCTAAAATTTCCAACTATCGTTCACCTGCTTTATCAAAATACACGCTGGTCGGCACCAAGCGGGTATATTTGCAATTACGTGACAAAGTAATCGTGTTTAATTAAATCACAAAGTTGCGGCACAATCGCGGCCAACAAAGGCTTGTTTTTGCAACGAGGCGATCCGATTTTCATTCGACCATAAATCAGATTTAACCCGGCGATTTATCGACTCGCCGGCGTTATTAATTGGCGAATTGCCGATAGCGCAGGAATCGTTCGCATTGTCGTGCGGTGCGAACGATGACGTCACGCTGTCGGGCGCTGACGTAACCGTGGATCGTCTTCGACGAAGACTGGAGTCTCTGCCGGCTTTCGGACGTCCGTTGGATACCGCCACGGTTTCGCCAAGCTCGTTACGATAATAACGTATCGCCGGGCTAATAAAACGAATTACGTAATTTGCATAATCGATACAATTATCGCGAAATTAATTTAAGTAATTGCCGACGTGGAAATTTCTGCTCGCGAGCAGAAGTTAATGGGGTCCCGGGATCGGGATGCACCGGATGTGCAAACGATTCCACGTCCCCCCTCCCCCCCCCCCTTCCTCGCCCTACCCGTTTCAGTTTCGGTTGCCAATGTAAACGCGAAAACGCGAGCGAAAATTTGTTCTAATTGAATTAATATCGTCGGCGCGTTGTAAATTGCGTGCAACGTTCGTAACGTTCGTAACGAAAACTGCAGGAGGTGACAGCGCGTCCAACGTGCTCCCAGGGCCCGCACATTTTTGAAGCGACAGGGAAAGTTTGTGCAATTCATATAAGTCACTTCTTTAATTCACATTCGTAAAATATTCTTAAATATTACTGTATATTTTTTTGTAGTATTATTTAAGAAACTACTTGTTATGTATTTTAAATTTAGACTATTATTCTTGACGCAACAGGGAAACTTTGTGCAATGCATATATGCACTTCTTTAATTCATTTTGACAAAATATTCTTAAATATTACTGTATATTTTTTTATAGTGATATTTCAGAAACTATTTACTATGAATTTTAGATGATGAAATATTTATAGATATATATTAATAGATATATATAATATTTATAGATATATATATTATATATTGTATATTTTTTTATAGTGATATTTAAGAAACTATTTACTATGAATTTTAGATTTTATAACTATTATTTATTTTACATTTATGCTCCCAGGGCCTGCACATTTTTGAAGCAACAGGGAAACTTTGTGCAATGCATATATGCACTTCTTTAATTCATTTTGACAAAATATTCTTAAATATTACTGTATATTTTTTTATAGTGATATTTCAGAAACTATTTACTATGAATTTTAGATGATGAAATATTTATAGATATATATTAATAGATATATATAATATTTATAGATATATATTAATAGATATATATAATATTTATAGATATATATTAATAGATATATATAATATTTATAGATATATATTAATAGATATATATAATATTTATAGATATATATTAATAGATATATATAATATTTATAGATATATATTAATAGATATATATAATATTTATAGATATATATTATATACTGTATATTTTTTTACAGTATTATTTAAGAAACTATTTGTTATGTATTTTAAATTTAGACTATTATTTATTTTACATTCATGCTCCCAGGGCCTGCACATTTTTGAAGCAACAGGGAAACTTTGTGCAATGCATATATGCACTTCTTTAATTCACATTGATAAAATATTCTTAAATATTACTGTCTATTTTTTTATAGTGATATTTAAGAAACTATTTGTTATGTATTTTAGATTTTAACTATTATTTATTTTACATTTATGCTCGCAGGGCTCGCACGTTATTGGAGCAACAGGAAAACTTTGTACAATGCATACATGTATTTCTTTTATTCACGTTGATAAAATATTTACAGATATTACTGTATATTTTTTTATAGTGATATTTGAGAAACTATTTACTATGAATTTTAGATTTTATAACTATTATTTATTTTACATTTATGCTCCCAGGGCTCGCACATTTTTGGAGCAACAGGGAAACTTTGTACAATGCATATATGCACTTCTTTAATTCACATTCATAAAATATTCTTAAACATTACTGTATATTTTTTTATAGTAATATTTAAGAAGCTACTTGTTAAGTATTTTAGATTTTAACTATTATTTATTTTATATTTATATCACACATTGAGGATGGTATGCTCTGATAAACATACAGCCTGTATTTTCTCCTATTTTTTTGAATTATTTAATACATGATTGAAAGAGTCCGAGAGAATGTACAGCATTTGACGAGTGTATTATTCTATTAACGACTAAAATTATTAATTAATTTTTCGTTTCAGAGGTATTTCATTAAATAAAATGAAAATACCTCTGATAACGTTTCTTGGTGCGATATGTCAGGAAACAATTTCCCTTTTCTCGAAAAATTATTTAACACTGTAATACATAATTATATATTATTATATTACATATAATATAAATTAAAACTACGTCATACATAATAATAATACTATATAATTATATATATATATATATATATATATATATATATATACAAATATATATAACATATTAAATTATATACAACGCCGTCTGGGTCGTGTCCCCTACAAAGCAAAAAAAAACAGGACGCCCACCGTGACGCAACGGTTGAAACACGAAAAAAAAAAAAAAAAAAGAAACCAGAATTCTCGTCCCCATTTTCGCGACAAAGTTCGAAAACTGAAACAAAATCGCGAATTCGCGTCTCGCCTCTCTCCGCACAATGCGTGAAGTTTCGCGTCGCGCTGACGAATGCCGTCGTCTCCGACGGTGGCCGGACAACCGCCGCGTCGACAACGTGACGCGTGACGTCGAGCCGTGGAGCGCGAACGTGGCGATAAGCGGAGATACGGTCAAGGCCGGGCTGCATACCGGTCTGGCCCGTTCTCTTTCCTGCAGCGGAATCGACGCGCGCGTAAGTACACGCTCGACGTCACGATTCGATCTGGACGACGACAACGACGACGACGACGACGAGCGTCTCGAAGATATTGCAACTATCGCGTTGTCGAAGTGACGAAGCGATGAGAAAAATGGCGGCGGAGAGGAGAGAGACGTTGAGGACGCAGTGTGCAACTGATTGTGAGAAGTCTGGCACGGCCTCGGGTGGGGAGAAAAAGAAAAAGAAGACTCCGTCTCGGAGTCGTTTTGTTTCCCCTCTCGAATTCGGCGCGGCCTTCGGCCGAGGAACAGCGCGATTGGTCCGACTGACCCACTGCCACTGACCTTGAGCTCATCCACGCCGCACAGCGACGGTACCAGTTCCTCCCCTCTACCGGCCGGTGCTCCGACTTTCGGCAACATGTCCGACCAAGCGCGACGCGTGCAACGAGCGAGAAGGAAGAAGAGACTGATCCGCGATGATCTGTCTGCTTTCTCGTGTGAAACATCGATCAGCTGATATATATTCACAGTAGGTAGTTTTTTTTCCCTTCTTTCCGCTCGTTCTCCGTTAATATTCATAATTGGACGGGTACAATAGTGTACAAGGACGTGGTCGCGGCGCGTCCAGTGTATGGCAGATAAAACGCTTCTCTATCCGTGTTCCACGGTCTTAATTACATTCATAAAAATACGAATTTGCATAGATACCCGCGGCACACTTGCAAAACGTCGCCGATAATTATGCATTCCTCCCGTCCATGGCGACGCGAGTGGATACTACTATGTGCACACAGTGCGAGGGAAACAAAGAAAGCGGCGAGCTGTGAGTGTGAGTGTCGAGACTTTCATACTTGAAATTGATAACGTTGATGAACATTTGAAAAACATCAAACGTGGAAATATTCGAGTGGTCGAGACTGTTCGAGATTGTAACTGTAATTGTTCTAATTGTCTCTGCGTGAATTAAAGAAAAGAAAAATGATAAGAACCAGACAGGGCATTAACAGAGGTGTCTATTAACGAACTGTGAAATTTTATATACGTTCGACGAATTCCAATCCAGAATTTTTCTAGCCTCGTGTACTAATCAACGGAAAGTAAAACTTTCGATGCACGTGTCGTTTTATTGGCCAGCAAAAGGGCGAAAAGAAATACAAAAGTCGGAGAAAGAAATACAAAAAGCGCCGATCGCGTACCTAACGGGCCGCATAACTCGACTCGAGGGGGGGAAAAAAAAAAAGAATTTCGAACGAAGAATTCCGTTCGGCTCGGATAACGCGTAGTACAAACCGCGATAAGATCGTCATTGTCACCGCCTTCCTCACCTCTCTCACCGTTTTATTCGTGCCCCGATAAATAATTCATGCTCCTTTTCGAGGGAACAGCGCGCACCACCGTAACCTTGTCCCGGCGCTCCTTGATCCCAGCCGATCGCCGTCTCGATGATACGTTCGAGGGCGCGAAATTCGCGGCGAAGGCTCGCCGCCGAGGGTCAACGAAACGCGCTTCGTTTCCTTTCTTTCGGCTTGAGAGATCTTCGAAAAGCGCTCCGACTTCGTTTCGTCGTGGATTCGACGCCGCGGATTTTACAGCCACGTGAACGAAAGTTTCACTCAGGATAGCCCTCGAGCATCTCTCCGTAAAAAGAGATAGAGATAGAGAGAGATAGAGAGAGAGAAAAAAATTACGAGGCCGAAAGTTCGGGTCGCGTTCGGCTCGAATCTAAAACGTTGACGAAGATTTGGCGTGCGTGGCTCCGCCTCTTATTCCTATCCAACCCATTCTAAACAAATGAATCATGCTCCAAAATGGCCGACTGAATTTAGACGTCACGTGGCATCGACGTATGTACGTGCCCGCACGCACGCACGCACACACACGCACACACACACGTACGCACGCACATACGTGCACTACGACAGCACCGTATCCGATCGCTGCCGGAGCAGCTCAAGCTGCGGCTACGAAGAAGAACTCACGCATAAAATGCCGACCGTTATATATCTTGTCCCGAGAGCCTGTGAATAGAGAGCTCTTTGGTCCCCCTTCCCCGCCGTCACGCCGATCGCAGTCCAACAGATTGTCCATCATCGTCATCGACCTTATCGATCGAACGATTTCAGATTTTCCGTCCAAGCACGCCGCCCCCCTCCGTGTTTTTTTTCTACACGCGACATTCAAAATGCACAACGTCGAAACGGATGTTGAAGATCGATGACGCTGCTGCGTCAGCGGCCGTAACCGATGACGTTACTGTAGCGTCATGCGACTTGCAACGAAGCTTAACCTCAGTCGAAAATATTACAAATTCGAACGCGTTTGCATGTCCTCCCTCTTTACGAATTTGTATCTGTCGATCTGAAGTGTATCGAGGAGGTCACTCGAGTTAACCTCTTCCGCTGGAACGACGTGCCACGCGCGTCGAGAATTCTTTTTATTTGCAAAATTCTTTTTGTTTCAAGTATGTTTAAATGGAACCAGGCAAAACGACGAGTTTGTTACTTTTTAATCGTTTCTATCCGATGATGTGGCGCCGACGAGTACAAAAGGGAAAGAAAGCGACGAAATTGTTGTATACGAGTTCGGTCACTCGTTATGGTCCGCGAAACCAGTTGACCAGCGCAAGGGGGGTTGAGANTTTTGTCTGTCTTGATTCTCATTTGGAAAATTGAAGAATCCGTGGACGCAGAGTTTGCGAAGCGACAGAATAACTCTGCGAGCCTTGACAATCGTAGACGCCAATCTTATCGTTGCATATTTGCTTCGAAAAACAGATTCAATATGTTATCAACTTACTAGGATCTTCTTAATCCAATTTTTAATCTAGAAATTGAAAGAGATCCAGGAATAAAACTCTGGTGAAATTATTGTTCTACTTTGAGAATTCCAAACACCAATCTTATTATTGCACGTTAGCTTTGAAAAACAAATTTTAATTAATTCTATCAATTTACCAGGATCTTGTCAATCCGATTTTTAATTCAGAGATTGAAAGAAATACGAGAATAAAAAACTGGTAAAATCATTGTTGTGTAAAACTTTGAGAATTCCAAGCACCAATCTTATTATTGCACGTTAGCTTCAAAAAAAAAAAAAAAAAAAAAAAAAACGATTAAATTTAAACGAGAAACAGATTTAACTGATTCTATATGCTGTCAACTCACTAGGATTTTCTCAATTCGATTTTTAATTCAGAAATAAAAGGAAATCTGAGAATAAAGACCTGATGTAATTGTTCTCTACATTTCTCGAGAATTCCAAACATTTCACCATTGCACATTAACTTTCCAAAAACGAGTTTAATTATATCCAAATTCTATAATTACAAGTTAAATAATACACAAATATTAATAACAAATATATTAATATTAATATTAATGACAAATATATTACTATACAAGTTCAATTATATTCAAATTCAAAGAATGCGAATCAACAATACCAACGCTAAAAAAAAAAAGAGCCTGTATCAAACCGAATCGTCGAACATGCACTGCACATTAACTTCTCAAAATGAGTTTAATTATATCCAAATTCTATAATTACAAGTTAAATATTAATACACAAATATTAACATAATATTAATAACAAACATATTAATATAATATTAATAACAAATATATTAATATAACATTAACAACAAACATATTAATATTAATATCAATGACAAATACATTAATATACAAGTTCGACTATATTGAAAGGCGAAGAATGCGAATCAACGACGCTAAAAAAAAACAAAAAAGAAAGCCGGCATATCAAACCGAATCGTCGAAAAAGATATGTCAGATCGAATCGTAGATAGTAGCGCGAAGTTTCGACGAAGTAGGCGTAGATTTTTCGGTGGCGGTTGCGAGCTGGCTCGCATTGGCTCTCCGCAAAGAGAAAGGCTCGCAGTGCTGGCTACCCACATGCAACACGACGCAACACGACGCGCGACGTAGAAGGCCGGCGGAAAATTTAATGTCAAGTATACACGCGTATGGAATCGGTTTCGCGAGATGAAACACGAACGACAACGTCGGTGTATAGACGTCGGCCAGAGAGTCCCGAGTGGCGATCCGAGAAGACAGACGCGCGCGTGGCCGTGTCTCGCGAACGAAACGCACCAATTTCACGCGGATTGCGTAACGGGCACGGATCTGCCTTTGATCTGACGGTCGTCCTCGCCTGTTGGCTCCGGGAGCCGACAGCCGCAGAAGGCGTCGACATGGGGCGACTCCTATCTAATCAGCCACTACTTTCGACTGCCATCTTGAAACCCGAGGCACGCCGTGCCCCAAGATTATCTAACGAATTTCTAAACCGTTCGTCCGCCCGCTTCGAGGGTCCCCCCTCCCCCTCACCCCTCTCCTTTCGCCGATCGCCAGCTATGTCCCGATCTCGGCTCTCTTGCGCAAAGTTTCAAACGCTACGCGAAAAAGATAGGCTCTCTTGTGATAAGATAGACCAATATGTATATATATATATATATATATAGAGAGAGAGAGAGAGAGAGAGATAGGACTAGTTTCGATTTTCAGCTATCCTATTAAACACCCCGATATCGTATCGCTCTTTGCAAAGTGATACATTCGGACATTGGGGCCGATTTTATGGCAATTCGCGTGAACGCGAGGTTTCCATCGTGACATTAGGGAAATTAGGGGTTGTCAGTTTGTGGGTAATATCATTGATTGTTTTGTTAAATACGAGAGGCGGTGGCAATTTGAGTCTCTTTTTTGTTTGAAAGTTTTCGGTACTCCGATTCGAGAATTGAACGATAAACGATTCGTCGGATAATGACGCACGTAATGTGTGAGAATACGGGCAAAGCGTGCATCGTTAGATATGTAAGTGTAACGCAGATGATAAAGTAACGGAATAGATAAGTAGACAAGTAGTGGAACAAAGATCTGTTAAAGTTTTTCTTAGCAAAGCATCTCACACGAATTCTTCAATCCCTTGAATAATTCCTCTATTTGAGAACGACGAGAATTCCTCTTGTCCCAAAAATCGTAACATCTCCTCAGTTTTAAGTATATTTAAGTGAAACAAGATAGCCAGAGCAAATGAACTAAATTACCGACGAGAGAAAGCGACGAATCATTGTATACGGTGGTTTTGGTCACTCGTTACGGTCCGCGATTCACTAATGCCGAAAAATAACATTCCCACGACGTTCGTCTTGTTGCGCGAAATCTAGCATAACCCCTTGCGCTGGAACGACGAGAATCCTTCTTGCCCCAAAATTAATAACGTCTTCTCAGTTTTAAGTATATTTAAGTGAAACAAGATAGTCAGAGCAAATGAAATAAATTGCCGACGAATCATTGTATACGGTGGTTTTGGTCACTCGTTACGGTCCGCGATTCACTAATGCCGAAAAATAACGTTCCCACGACGTTCGTCTTGTTGCGCGAAATCCAGCAGCGTGTACCGAAATCGACTCGGGTTCGTTAACCAGCAGATGTATTGATGTATATTAATTAAAACGCGGACATCATTCGCCAGTTTCCGACGACTCGGCTAACAAATTAAACTCACCAACAAACGTGCGAACAGCGCTGGCGAGAGCGTTCGCCAAACGTTCTTTTCCGCGTTGTTTGTAGCAAACTTGCAAACAGTCCTTGAAGCCCGGAGATGGAGCATCATTTCGCGTGCTCTACACGGTGTGCTGAAAGCTTCGGTGCCGGGGAGCCGCGAATTTTTGGCCGAACGCGAGGCAGAGACATCGTTCGAGGACGTCTCTTGGCGAAACGTGTGTAGAATGTATCACTCGTGTAGAAGAAACAAAAGGAAAGAAACAGAAGAAAAAGAAGAAGAAGAAGAAAGGAAGAAGAAAGGAAGAAGAAAAGTGCACGAGTTCAATTACTGGAGGTAAGGAAAGGGGCGGATTAAACGCGGCCAGATAAAAGTTATAATCGCGTTTGTATCGCAGATAGCGGCCATTAATGGGAACTTCACGGTCAATTTAACAAGATTTTACCGTGACTGTAACGCGGGCAAACGATGCGCGTATTTTCAGTTAATAAATTAATTAATGGCGATCGCCGGGAATATGGGCGCGCGCAGCAGAGGCCCCGGCGTGTTGCGGGCCTCGCGCGGAAAGACGCCGATCCGCGGGCAACTGTGCAAATAATAAGTGTACATTATTCGCCATTCGTTATTTATTGGCCGTCGATCTCCAGAAATGCTGGCGAGCCGGCCAGCGTTTCTGGTGGCACCGCGTCGCGCCGATTAGCTTTTAAATTTCAAATCGCAGCAGCAACTGCATCAAATTGTCTCCTATTAAAAGTGTCATGGCCACGCTGGCGCGCGGGAGGTGGAGGCGAGAAGGAATGGATCGGCCGGGTTTGCCAAACGTCTGCGAGCGCGAGCGACGCCTCGCTGATGGCAATCGTGCAGCGATTTTTCGCGCGAAACAAGGAAAATCCCGAGGCGCTCTCCCGAAATTTTCTAATCAGAGAAAAGTGCTCGCGTCGAACGTTGACCGTAACGAACCGTACACAACAATTGGTCGCTTTCTTCTTGAACTCGATCGGTATGATGTCATTTGAGTAAATAATGAACTTATCATTCGCTTCGCGTAGTTAGATACACTTGAAAACTGAGAAAATGTTGCAAAGTTGCAGGGACAAAAGAAAATCGGTGTCTATAATTTTGCGACACGATTATTGCGTTACCAAGTAATACAGTTAGTAATAAAAACTTGGCTGTTTTCTTTGAAAGAAAAAAAAAAAAAAAAAAATGACAAATCAGGGGTTTTCGACGAGTGTGTTTAACGCAGATTCGTGGAAATTGAATTCTGGAAGAAATTCGCGTTTCACCGAGGAAAAGTGTAGCGTGGCCGAGGAATCGATAAAACTCGCATGTAAGAATGCATTAAGCCGATCTATGACCGTAAGACAAAGCAATGCGACTGGAACAGGTTCCGGGGAGCCGAACGCGTCCCTATACGTATCGTGGCTTTACGAAATGAGCAAACGTTCGCTCTAAAGATAGTAGTTGATGTCTGGAGGTAACGCAACGCGTACCCACACTCTGCACTCGCGCGTCGAACGAAAACGAAAACGACAGTCAGCTTTTAATCGATGAAGGGGGAGGAAAAATCGATTTCAAATCGAGTCGTGCAACGATTACGCAATTTCCTTATCTCTGCATGCATATATATATATATATATATATATATATATATATATATATATACATATATATAAACATCCAAATATTTGACAAAGTTTTCAACAAGGCGACATTTTCGAAATACGCAGCTGACTGATTGCGGACCGTAACGAGCGATCGAACCGTACACAATAATTCGTCGATTTCATTTCGAACTCGCCGGTACGATAGAAATACATACCGGACAAATAATGTTACTGAGAAGTGACAAATTTATCATTCGCTTCGCCTTGTACAGAAGTATATATACTTGAAATTGACGAGATGTTGCAATTTTCGGGCAAAATGTTCTCGACGTGCGTGGCAACGAATTGCGGACCGTAACGAGCGACCAAACCGTCTCGTACGCAGCAATTCGTCGCGTTCTTTTCAAACTCGCCACTCGGCACGTGACATCACGTGGCTAGAAATTCATTGAGATCACAAATGTATCATTTGCATCGCCTGTTTCGTTTTACGTAGCAACGTGCTGAGAACCGAGGAAATATTTTGCAATTTTGGGGACGCGAAAAAAAAAAAAAAAAAAAAAAGAACAACTAACATCGACGCGCGTCGAGAAGTTAAGAGCGACGATGACAACGATCTTGGCCGGGAATCGACGGGACGTGTTTCTTTCTTTCTTTCTCTTTGCTTGCCGCGATCTGGTTGCTGGCGATATCGGTTGATATAGAGAAAGAAGAGCGGTATTTCGAGGTACTCGTAACCGGCGCTGGTACTCCGAAGTGACCGTGCGTGAGCGCGGTTGAAGCGTCGTGAAGAGCCGATGGTAGTGACGAAGGTAATGGTATAGTGGTCGTGGTCGTGGTCGTGGTCGTAGCGTCAACAACGACGACGAAAATACTGATAGAAAGACGAGGTGACTATGGTGACGGTGGCTACGGGCGAGAAACGACAACGTCGACGACGACGACTACGACTACGACTACGACTACGACTACGACTACGACTACGACTACGACTACGACTACGAGAGATCGACAATGAGAACGTCGAGGATTGGGTAAGGTGGTAGTGGTGGTTGGCGAGTAGAAGAAGGTGGCGCGCGCGCGTGTGCGTGTTGGTAACGGTGGACGACAGACACACACACACACAATGGAAAGGTAGTGGTGCGATAGTGGTAGTAGTGGCGCGAGTCGGTGGTGAGGAGGATAGCGGTGGTGTTGTCGGGCGGTGGTGGTGGGACGAAGATGGTGGGGTGGTTGGATGGCGGCGCTCCTAGCGCGCAAGCCGCACCGTCCGACGCGGATGCAGTTACGGGAGCGCAGCGCGACCCAATGCAACTCGACGAACGTCGCATATCCGGAGCCGGATCAAACGTCGAGGCCTGGGCAAGTGGTGCGTGTGCGTGTGTCGCTTCATCTCCCTCTCGCCTGTGCGCCCGTGGAACACGCGAGAGAGAAACAACGGGGGAGTGACGACGACGACGATTGTGAAAGAAGACGGGCAGGAAGGGAAAGGGAAAGGAAAAGAAAGAAAGAAAGAAGAAGAAAAAGAAGAAAAAGAAGAAGAAAAAGAGGCAAGAGGAGAAGCTCGACGGAGAGAAACGAACGAACGAAAGGAAGAAATGAGAAACGGTGTTTTCCGCGGCGGTGCGTGAGCGCGTCTTCTTCCCCATCGACGGAAGAAGAAGAAGAAGAAGAAGAAGAAGAAGAAGAAGACGAAGAAGAAGAAGAAAAAGGAGAAAGCAAGAGAAACGAAGCGCGAGAGACGAGCGACGGAGTGGCGACTCGTGCAAACAAGATACGTTACGTTATTAAGGGATCGTTGTTCCGCTCCTCCGTTCGTGACGGACCGCCGACGTTGTCGTCGTCGTCGCTGCTGCTGCTGTTGCTGTTGTTGTTGTGTCGCACGCGCGTCCTGATCCGCGCTACGTACTCACGCCCTCGCTGCGAAAAACGACACTCCTCCTCGTTGTTCCGCTCCGTTCTCGTGGCCACGAACGAGGGGACCACCGTTCGACGAGAGAGGAACCGCAAGTCAGATCGGCGCGAGTGGGAAACGATCGACGGTGAGGACGATCGTGAAGAAGAAGAAGAAAAGAAAAAAGAAAAGACGAATCCGAGGAGGAGAGAGGGAGAGAGAGAGAGAGAGAGAGAGAGACAATAATCGAATGTGAATAGAGGAAGAAGTTAAGATTGTCGTTGTTGGTGCTAAGTGAGGCCGTCGTCGGTGACAGAAAGAGAGAAAGAGAGAGAGAGAGAGAGAGAGGACGCGTTTTCGGCACATGTTGAACGCGGACCCGTCGGTGAAAATCGCGCGCGCCCCTGCCAGTTTCCTGCCCGTTCCAATTCGAATCGAGCACGCCGCGGTAGGGAACGGTAGATAGGAAAGGTAGAGAGGCAACGAGAGAAATACGAAAAAGAGAGAAAAAGAGAAAGAGGAAGAAAAGAGAGAGAGAGAGAGAGAGAGAGAGAGAGAGACAGCGACGCTCTACGAGAGGATCGGAAGGATCGAACGGAGGAGAGCAACAGGCTCCTAGCGTGGAAGGAAGACGGTGGAGGGGAGGCGGTACAACTGGAGAGTTCGGTGCAACCGTCGATTCCATTTCGTTAGTTCGCGCTCGGTCTCCTTTTTCGTACGCGTGTCAGTCAACGAGCGGAGCTACGTTCCTCGTCGGAGACCTTGCCGGTTCGCGGCCGTCGATCGTTTCGCGGTCGCGCCTGTGTTACGTTCTTTGTCCCGTTTCTGTTTCTCGGTGCGTGAAAGTATAAAACGACGCGAACGCGCCAAGGAGAGAGAGAAGCAGAGCACGAAGAAGAAGAAGGAGAAGAAGAAGAGGGGGAGGAGGTGGTGGAAGAAGAAGAGGAGGAGGAAGAAGAAGAAGGAGGAGGAGGAGGAGGAGATCGCGATTTAATTCGGTGGAAAAAAAAAAAATGTCAAGGGAGATGCGCGGCGAGCGCGGCTACCGGCTCGACACGAGAGTGGCGAGCCGCTACCAACCATTCTGAGGACGGAGCGGATCGTCGATCGTCACGCGAGAAGGAAGTGCAACCCGTGATTCTTCCTGTCGTGAGAGTGAGTACCGGCGATGATTGTTTTTCTCGTCCCCAACCCCTCCGACCCCCCCCCCCGCCCCCGCCCCCGGCCCGGTTTCGAGAAAACCATCGGACGAATCATCGTAGAAACGAATCGCGCGAGCATAATACATGCGGCCCGCCGCTAGTGTGAGAGAGTTTTCTCTCTCTCTCTCTCTCTCTCTCTCTCTCTCTCTCTCTCTCTCTCTCTGTGAACGTGTGTACATGCACGCGTACGTGTTCGTGCGAGCGCGCTCGCGCTCGCGCTCGCGCGCACGAGACACACCGAGAGGGACGAAAGGAAGGGGCCACAAGAGGGGGAGGGCGTGCGAGTAAGACGGATTGAAACTTAGGGGAAGAGAGAGAGAGAGAGAGAGAGAGAGAGAGAGAGAGAGAAAGGTGGCGGGACGGTGGGAGGATAGGAGAGAGGGAGAGGGATTAGAGAGAGAGAGAGAAAGAGTGAGCAAAGAGGGGTCGCGGAGAAGGAGGAAAAGAATAAGGGGAAAAGATAGAGACGGAAAGAGGAGTGCCCTCGCGTGCGCGTGTGTACATGAAACGAGCGTGTGCACGTGTCATCGTATGCGATTCTAGGTGCGTGAGAGAGCAAGAGAGACGAAGGTGTCGGGCGTGCGGGGAGGAGAGGTCGAAGGGAGGGAGATCGACAGGCCACAAGACGCACTAGAGAGCTTCTTAGACACCAAAATGGCCGAAAAGACAGTGCGCTCTTCAACCAGCCACGCCACGCTCTTTTTCCTTCTCTCTCTCTCTCTCTCTCTCTCTCTCTCTCTCTCTCTCTCTCTTTCTCTCTCTGTTTCCTCGCTTCTTTTTCGGCATTTCCATCCCACGCGTTCGAATCTCGCGAATCGGATCAATCTCGGCCGGAATGACCGAGAGGCAAGTCGATCGCGCGACAATTTCAACCATTCGTTTCGCGCCGGCTATCGAGACGTCTTCTCGTCTCGGATAACGAGTGACCTCGTTACGTTCGCGCCCGAGCCGGCCTTAACGTCGTGTCCGTTACATTTCCTCCCTCTGGGATTCTTCTTCTCTCGTCTCGGTGTCTCGGCCAGGTGTCCCGGCAGCGAAACACCGAAACGTCGCCTACGAGAACGGAGAACGAGAAACGTTCCTTATTCTTCACCGGCCGGCGACGGGAAATTTTTCCGCTGTTTCCTTCGCGGTTCATCCGACTCGTCGTCACGCGTTGAATTTGCAAGTCGAAAATAGTGCGGCGCGCAGAGTACTTGGTACAGGGGACAGACTTTGGTGAACCGAGCGATTGCGAAAGTGCACGCAACGCGTCACGTGTTTCGCGGGGGGGAAACCTGTCGCTCCGGGACGCGTAACGACCGGTATGCTTGCGCGTTTTCAACATCCAAGGGCGAAGCGAAACGCGTGAAAGTCGCGTGAGGGGAAACGGGGTGGGGGCGAAAGTTTCGGGAAATCGAAAACGCGATACCGAGTCAGAGAGTCCGGAGACCACACCACCGGCGACTCTCGGTTATATCTCTCTTTCCGCGAATCGTCTCTTTCGCGGCGGCTTTGTCAGCGCAACGGGTTTCACCGTTTCCAAACGAAAATTTCCTCTCGATAACGACACACTTCGCCCGGAGCCTGGTAAACAGATTCTCGACTCTTTACGTGCCACCTATTGGCTACATTATAGCCGATCGAACGATGCGCTTGGTTCGCGAAGCAATTAGAACACGGATGCTGGCAGAGACGCTCGCTGGCTTATATCGTGCGGTGTACAGTTTCCGGTAACGTCTCTTTCTTTTTTTTTTTTTTTTTTTTTTT
>NW_025110231.1:86294-97255 GCF_011392965.1 Frieseomelitta varia
CGTAACGACATTCGAATACGATACTGATCCTGAATTGCGAGAAGAATTCACGGCGGTGAATAAAATCGAAAAAAAAAAAAAAAAAAGAGAGAAAAGAAATCACGCGGCGCAACTCGATCGACGACGATTCATTCCTAACCTCGAATTCGCCGCGGCGATAAAGCCCCCGCTCGGTTCTTGATAAATCGACGCAGCGCGGCGCGGCGTTCCTCCGGAAATAGCGTACGTCTGCATTTATGTCAGCCCGGAACGTTTCGCCAGCCGTCCGTGGCAGACATTTATTGACGCGACAACTTAGGAAAATTAACACCGGCCGCGGGAAGAATACACATCGCGCTACGATTAGGAGCGGTACAACGCGTATAATAACGAACGGTTCAAGTTCAGTTCTCGAAGAACGAACGCTCCTCACCGCACGATTTCGAATCGCGGCGAGATCGATCTAGCGAACGATCAAAGATCGGCGGTCGCGGCTAATATCGCGTTTTTCTATTATTAGGCGTTGTATTATTTAAATTGTTAATGGGAACGTGGCGCGACGTCGGCACGATAGAGCAGAATCATTCAGCAATTAATTTCATCGAAAGCGGTGCGAGCGATTATCGATGATATTATCGTCGACGGACATTCGTTTGCGCGTTTGCGTCGAGTGAAATTCGAAGGTGCAGAAAAATGACGTTGTGTAACGTTGTATAAAAAAAAATCCATGCTTAATGCTATTACGTACGCGTTGATGATTTAAAGGCGGAGCAACGACGATTGCGATCATCGATCAATCCCGTCTTGTTGAAACGGTCGTTTCAATTTTTCGTCACGTCCGGAAGAGCTACGGAAAATTACACGTATCTAAGAACGCTGGTAAGCTCCGAAACCAGCAACTTGTTTTCTTCTCAACGTTATGTTAATGACGCGAAATGACGTAGAAATCGAGAACACAGACACAGACACGTTTCTTGTTTATCCCATTTTCCTCGCGTTCCGCTGAAAACGAAATCCACCCGGTTTTAGATTTCCCGTGATTTTTCGTCCGTTTCGAGATAATTCTCATAAAACGACGACACTGTCAACACATTCTTTCTCGTTAATCGCAAAATTGCCGCTCGGACAACCTGGTCCCGTAGCCTTATCGTTCGCGCGATTCCACGAAACAATGAAATCGTTTTCGACTGCGTTTAATGCCATGTTCGAACGAGACGGTGCGCCAGGAATTCGCGATTACTAATTTCACGGGACCCCGCCATGATCGCTACTAATAAGCGTATCGCGGTGACGTGAGAAAATTCGAATCATCGAGAGAGAAAGGAAAAGGGGAAGAGAGAAGGAATGCACGTGCGCGCAATTACACAATTTTCGTTCTTTCACAGCGTCTTCGACGACATTTTTCTTATCGACGTTTCGCGATTTTCAATCGCGCGCCGGTTTCATGTAAAACGTTATCGGGTGAATGTCTGCTGGCCGAAAATTTCCGCGGTATGAGAAACGAAACGAAAAGAAAAAAGAAAAGAGAAAACTAGAAAAACAAACGATCGACGTTTCGCAGAAACTAGGACGGCGAACGATGTTTGCCAAATCTGAAATTCGTAGCCGATTTTGCCGCGCGACGTGTCCCGGCGAGACACGCGGCGCCGAAAGAAGTGGCGCGATCGATATTAATTGTAAACAGCGCCCAATCCACCATGTCGAAAGTATACAAAGGATCGTGAGGAGCAACATCGAATCGAGCAAACGATTGTCGCAACTGTATCAAATAATAGCGGGATTTACATATCGCGTTCGGCGTGCACGTGACAATTATTCATGTAATCCGTTGTCATCCGTAGGCCTGCTATATTCGTATGATAATAACCAATATGAAATTCTCTTCGCGTGTTGACACTGGACTACATGGAAACGGTTGCAACGGGTGGTTGGTGGGAGGGAGGGGGTTCGTGTGCGGCATCTTTAAATTTCGAAATGAACCCTATTTACATTGAAAGTGCCTCTCGATGCCTTCGGATCGAACGGCCCGGGGGAAAAACCGCGGATTTTCGTTCCGTTTTCCCCGTCGGTTTTCGATCGGTCGAGAAACGCTCGACAACTCGCCTCTGACAAAATCAATATCGAGCGTATTTCAACTCGGTAAGTAGAGGCGAGGTTCTGGCGCGTTTTGCACGCACGTACGTAGGTTTTGTCATCGTTTGAAAATCCCTCGAGCCCTCCCGCCCTAACGGCGACTAATTTCGAGTGGCCGTAGGCACGCCGGTGGAAGTAACGATCAGCTCGGCGTAGCGTCTTGTTTTAGAAAGCAGAAATTTGCCTTATTTAGTAGGTTAAACTAGAAAATTCGGTTTGACCTCGATTTAGAACGACAGGCATAGCGTGTCAAAGTCCTTAAGTAGCGGCGAGTGGTTTCCATCGAGCGTCTCTCTCTCTCTCTCTCTCTCTCTCTCTCTCTCTCTCTCTCTCTCTCTCTCTCTCTCTCTCTCTCTCTCTTTCTTCCCCACCTCGGCCAACCCGTTCGAAAATGCCGGCGAGTTAAATTTTCGCGACTCGACATTGGTCGGTGGAGGCCCTGGCTTCTATAGTTGTGCTCGTTGCGCGATGAAAACGAAGGAAAATACCAACCATCGGGCACGAGGCGAAAGAAACGCCGTTTCAACTACATTTCACAGTGTATTACACCTAGTTTTTGCGCGCGCGATCGATGTGGCAAAACAGACACGACACTCGCGCGTTGCGTGCAAATAGTGACTAGCGAAAAGAGAGAGAGAGAGAGAGAGAGAGGAGAAAATGCGATCAGAGTACGAAGCCGAAACTGGCTTCGTGGCGGTAATTTTCTCGGACGCGGGAGAAAAGAAAATGAAAGAACCAAGAGGAGAAGGAAATTTGTTTAATCGCGCCGCGCGGTATTGAATCGAGATGAAATTAAAAAGCAATAAACTCGTCGCGTAATGTAATCGATGTAAAACGATAATTCGGTACGGAGGTGTTTGGACGCTTTGGCGATTGAACGCGTCGCGCGTTGTTTCGCCTAGTCGAGGGCGAAAGAAAAAAAAAAAAGAAAAAAAAAGAAAAAAAGAAGAAAACAGAAAAAAAACGCAACAACGCCGATGAACTATCCGCGCACGTTTGCGCCGCGTCTGGTCGCAGTCATTTCAGGGCTTTTGCGCGGACGAATAAAGATATTAAATGCAACAGAATTTCACGGTCCGCGTAAAATCCGAAGTCAGCATTTTTATGTAAAATAAACACCGGTGGGCCCGTTTGAAATAACGATAATTAAATTCGAACGAATCGTAATGGACCTTTTTCATTTTAATGTTTCGTGAAAACAAAATGTACGCCTGAAGTGCCCTTTCGAATATTTGCATCCCGCGAAATTCCATGGAACAATACGCGGTCGTGAAAATGCACGTGAAAAATTAACACAACCAATTTGCCGCGCGCCACAGTTAATTCTGTTACGCTTCGTCACATAAATTCGCCAGAAAACCACGATACTACCAGCATTTAATTCCAACAATGGAATCGCGATATCCTGTAAAACGTGTAAGTATTCCTCGATACGATCGTAATTTTCGAGAAATCGTTTATAATTTTACCCTCAGCGCTGGTGTGTGCCGCCGCCGCCGCCGCCGCCGCGCGTCGGCCGTAACAAACGAAAAACAAGCGGAAAAGTTAAATTGCAACGCCCGGGCAAGATAATTCGTTTACGCGGCGACCGCTGGGGAAAAATGCGATTCTTTATTTCGAAAATATTACGGCCAGAGAGGGGGAAGAGCGAGAGAGAGAGAGAAAGGGAAAAAGAGGCTCGCGCATGACCGCGCGGATCGTTTGCACTTAGCGAAAAACCTAGCTGGATGCGGTGTAAAAAAAGAGGCAAACGAAGTATGTCCGTTACGTTTAAGCGCAAACCTTTAGTTTCTAAGCCCGGTGTGCAACAGGTTGCGCCATTGTGACAACTTGAAAACTCCGCTTCCACGAATATTTTCAAAAATTCTTTCTCTCTTGCCCCGCTCCCCCTTTTGTTGCTTCAGCCCCGGCTGCGTAGAATTATTCTTCATTGTTTCATCTGCCGGGAGTTTGCGAATTTCTCTCTCTCTCTCTCTCTCTCTCTCTCTCTTTCTCGGCTGTTTGCGCCTCTCGTACTCTTGTACTTGAGACGACGACGACGACCGACTGACGAAAGAATTCGAATTGCGCAAAGCTTTTCAATTGGAAAGAACGCCCGGAATAACCGGCGCGGAATAACCTTTCCCTGCTGCCGCACGCTACTCAAGGACTTTAATGATTATTACTTACGCCTGGCCTGACGACCACAACCAGAAACCGAATTCCTTTGTTGCCCCGCGGGAAACCCTGTGTTTTCCGACCCGCTACCTTCTCTCGCGTGCGTCTCTCTCTCTTTTTCTTTCTCTTTCAACCGGTTCGGTCCCCGGTCGAAAAAAAAAAAAAAAAAAAAAAAAAAAAAAAAAAAAAAAAAAAAAAAAGAGTCCCACTCCGGGCCATTTATTAATGAAACAGAATGGAATTGACCTACTTTCCGACTTTGATCGTCTGGTCTCTAGGCTGAAAGGCTCTCCGGGTAACGCGCATTGTGCCTGGCGAAACTAACACGGTTTTGCTTGAATTTTTCCCGCCAGCAACGACGCGAAATAGAATTGGAACGGAACGATGGAAAATAACAAGCGTTCGTTTAAGGCTGTGATTACGAATCACGCTGGAAGGTAATCAAACGTGTATCCATGTAAAATGAATACGAAAAGTATCGGGACACGCTCTCTTTTCTTTTTTTTTTTTCTCTTCCTTTTCTCTCTCCAAACGAAACGTTTTCTTCTCTCTTCTTTTCTTCTTTCTTCTCTCTTCGTCGGCGTCAAATTTCCGCGGTCGCGCCTAGAGTTGTTAATTAATTGCATCGCGGGATGGTGTGCCAATACGTTTTTCCTCTTTTCTTTTTTTTTTTTCTTTTTTGCAATTTCATTGTGGACTATTACGAATCTTCGTGCAATGTTGACGTTGCTCCGATCTCCTACGATTCGACGTTGTTTGTACTTTCAACAGCGTGCATTATTTGCTAAACGAACGAGGATCCGCGCTGTTTCAAGAACGCGTCTAAACGTGAAAAACGAAGAGTCACGCGTGCTAACAAGTATACCGTAGACGATTCTTTATGGAAGTCTTTAGCATAGAATTGCAGATTACAATTTCACCACTATTCCTCGTTAGTTATTAACTTGGTTTAATTTTGTTATTAAGCTATTAATTTCATTTATTGCGTTGTCAACGTTTCACCACAGAGAACAGAGTAAAATAGTTAAAATCGTAAAATCTAAACTGATGCATGCATCCAAGACCCGATCGATCAAATTCAGTCGACAACGATTCTCCGTCGAGCTAGAGGAATTCTCAAACAGAAATTGAAAAGGGAAACGAGTCCTGCCAAAATTACACGACGCGCCTCGTGTCTCAAACTCGTCTCAAAAGTTGAAATCCTAAGCTCTAAACTGATGCTTGGATCCAAGACCCGATCGATCAAATTCAGTCGACAACGATTCTCCGTCGAGCTAAAGGAATTCTCAAACAAAAATTGAAATCCTAAACTCTAAACTGATGCTTGCATCCCAGTCGATAACGATTCTCCGTCGAGCTAGAGGTGTTCTCAAACAGAAATTGAAAAGGAAAACGGGTCCTGCCAAAATTACACGACGCGCCTCGTGTCCCAATGCGACTTGTCGCGCGTGACAAACGCCGAGAGGAGAAGCTGCTCTTCGCTTCTGCTGGACCCGCACGTGGATCCGCGTGTGCGTGGCTGGTAGAAGCTCGATGTAGTCGATGTACGACTCGTCGGTTTTAACTACGGTGACATTCAAAATGTTTAGCCCAGTGTCTGCGCTGGCTGGCGCAGTAGAATAGTCAGAGAACGGATGGATAGGTCGCGGATGAAGAGAAGAGGGTGCCAGAGCCGGCAGACGCGGAGGGGTTCACGCACATCGGCAACGCGTTTCGCCGTGCGTGTACGTACATAGTCGCGCGCGCGCGCGTTAGCAAAATGGCCGGCAGATTTAGACTTACGTAACGGCTGCGAACGTGCCGAACGCACGGTCCGGTCGTCGCGTTTGGTCCCAGCCATAACGCCTCGTGTGCAGAACGTCCTGTCGAAACTCGCCCGACTCGGCGACATCTTCCTCCGGGGATGTTCCGTTTGACGCACCTGAATGAGAGAAATTTTTGCTTAGTATCGATGGGAAAGTATAGTGTCTATAAAAAAAGAGGAATAATATAGTGTAAACTAGTAAATGATAATATATATAAATGGTAATTAGTAAAAACTAGTAAGTGTATAAAGTACTAGTAATATAAACTAGATTATAAATAATAGTATAATATAAACTAATAAGTATATAAAGTACTAGTAATATAAACTAGTAAGTGCACAAAGTACTAGTAATATAAACTAGATTTTAAATAATAATATAATATAAACTAATATAAAGTATATAAAGTACTAGTAATATAAACTAGATTATAAATAATAGTATAATGTAAACTAATAAGTGTATAAAGTGCTAGTAATATAAACTAGTATATAAATAATAGTATAATATAAACTAGTAAGTATAAAGTACTAGTAATATAAACTAGTATATAAATAATAGTATAATATAAACTAGTAAGTCTATAAAGTACTGGTAATATAAACTAGTGTATAAATAATAATATAATATAAACTAATATAAAGTATATAAAGTACTAGTAATATAAACTAGTATATAAATAATAATATAATATAAACTAGTAAATAATAATATAATATAAAGAATAATATATTTTATATTCTAAAGGAGTAATAATGGAATTGTTTTTTTTTTTCTATTGTGAGAATGGTCCGCGGGGACATTTACCAAACATTCCTCCAGAAGAAATTTTGACATTTCTCTCCTGGGGATGTTCGTTTCATACTCTTAAACAAGAAATTTGTATTTAGTATGTACATATATATATATATTTTTTTCCCCCACACATAATTGCTTTCGTCACTCCATATTATTTTTCTCCAGAATGGTATCGGCATATTTACATATTTTTCTAGCAAAATCTAAACGTTGGTTCGTATGGGTTTGATTACGGCTTTACAATATTTTAATCCCAACTCCTGCAACCTACGTCGTACCGTTTCTGACGACACATTTAATTCTAACATTTCTACGATATTTCGCGATGCGATTCCCGAATTTTGTCGACATTTATTTATTTATTTATATATTTATTTCTTTAATCGCTGCAGGAAATGGTTCGCGAGACATTTACGAAACATTGCTCCAAAAGAAATCTTAACATCTTTCTCCGGGGACGTTCGTTTCACGCTCCTGAATGAGAAATTTGTGCTTAGTATCCATAAAGAATAATATACTCTATGTTCTATGTTCTAAGAAGGTATAATAATTGTGGAATTTTTTTCTACTGTGAGAATGGTCCGCGGAACATTTTATCAAACATTCCTCCAGAAGTAATCTTGCCCTTTTTTTCCTGGGGATGTTCGTTTCATACTCTTAAATAAGAAATTTGTATTTAATATATAAATATATAAATATATATATATATATATATATATATATATATATCGATGATAATGAAATTATTTATTTAATTGCTGTAAAAAATGGTCCACCACACATTTACGAAACATTCCTCGAGAAGAAATTTTGGAATTTTCCCTGAGGATGTTCATTTCACGTTCCTAAATAAGAAATTTATATTTAATAGTTAAAGAAAAGAATATGTATCGATGGTAACGGCGGAATTATATTTTCATCTGCTCTTCAAAATGGACGATTTACGAAATCGTCCACTTCCGAAGATGTTTCCGTTGGCCGAATAAGAAATTTATGTTTAATATCTAAGAAGGAAAACGTATCGATGATAACAATGAAATTATTTCTTTTCCTATCGTAAAATGGTCCGCGGGGTCATTTCTACAGAGAAATCTTGGCTTTGCATATTATCGTGAATTGCATAAAGGCGCAGTTTCTTGTAAGCGCGAGTGTCGCGATACGATTCGCCTCGTCATAGATATTTGATTGAACGAATCCGATCCAATCTCGGTTGTATCGGTATAAATACGTATGACGTGGACGTATCTGGCGCTCGTAGGAAATCCCACCTCAAGGCACAGGGAAAAAGTTGAATTAAAAGTGGTACTCTGTGCAATATAGATTTTGTTTTAGATCCTTGAAAATTTTTCACCGTCGGCGGTTGTAGATAGAAAACCGTACAACTTTTCATCCTTCGTGGACGACATCTGCTCATTAATAATTCCTATAGATTTCAGTTTTCTTAGTGATAGTAATTAATATAAATTCTTATAGTTTTAAATGAAGGTCGTTTACAATACTGCATACATACTATAAATATATATTATAATGTAACGTGTGTATTATAATAATAATATTAAATAATATTAAATACTATATAATATTCACATAATTATTTGAAACTTTTGTTAAAATAACTTCTGAATTTCTAGAATCAAACGTCATCTTTGACAAAAATAATTCAATATTCCGTAAATATTCAAAAGGTGGAAAAATCGTGAAGATTTCTTCAAAGGAGGTGTTCTCACTAATTTATTTAGATTACTTCTCAAAAAAGAAATTGTTCAATCTGATTCAAAGTTTCGAACTTGTTTGAATTTCCCAGACTGTGTCCTTGTCGCGGAATCGAATCGAAAATTTGTTGATCGGTACGTACACACGTATATTTGGATGTTTCTCTCTCTCTCTCTCTCTCTCTCTCTCTCTCTCTCTCTCTGTGTAAAAGTGAAAAACAGCGACGCCCGCCACGATGAATTCATCCAGATCAACTGGTCGTTTCAAGGGTCAGCATATTAAGGCTTACGTAATGCCTTCACGTGTCGAAGACGATACCGAGGCATCTTTCTTATCGTTCGGCTAAAGTGACGGTTCAAACCCCGGTTCTGTTCTTTGTCCTTTATAACGTAGCACGTTACACACGTACATATATATATATATATATATATATATATATATATAAAGCTCGCGAGTTCGCGCTGTTCGTCGTGTAACGCTGCTGCTACGACGTATAAGTTCGGCATCGATTCGACAACGACGGTGGAAGGGAGTTGGCCGTACCTACGGCGATGCTACGCTGTCGCGTGAAATTTGCCAAGGGAGATCGGCTCGTGTCGGAACAGTCGCTTAAAGGATTCATATGTAACTGGCAGTTGTAGTTGTGGAGCAACTTTGCTCCAACTTTTTCCGCCAAGTCGTTTGAAAAACCGCGGCTATAACTCCCGCCGATCGGAAATTCGTTTCGACGTTTTGTTTCGTATTGCTCGCCTACCCGCAAACACTTGTCTCGCCAGTAGGACAGCCACGTCGCGATTAAACTTTCAGACGTTTCGCGAGCGATGCTTACCATAAAATCCTCCCACCCTCCCGCCTTCTTTCCTCTGCCGCAGCAACGACTCCGTCGAATATCATACGTAGCGAGCACAACTGGCCGCCTTGTCGAAAACTATCGAAGCCAGGAGGGGAATTAGAAAAATGATCGGTCGATTTAAGCTTGCGTAACTTCACGTGTCCCGCCGTAGACAGACACCGTGTGTCCTCGACTGAAAGTCTTCACCGAGTTATTTTTATCCGTAGCCACGCACGTACTTGCAGGTCATATCGGGTATTCGAGATGTTAATTGGTCACGGAAACGGTCACGGATTGGTTACACGCGAAATGCAAAGCAGCTCGATCATCCCACCCCGGAACAGAGTTCCGCGCATACCATAGCGAACGATCTCTCTCTCTGCCTCTGGTCGCCGTTGTGGATGAGCGTCTTCGAGCGTCCGACCTGCGAACGAAATGTCCGGGAAAGACTGTAAACGTGGAAGTCGAGGGAATTTTCGGGAACGACTGCGTGTGCTCGTTGTCTGCCGGAAGAAAGCGATTCGAAAGAAAAGCGTCCGAAACAATGAAGTTTTTATATAAACACTCGATAAGCGAAGCCTCGAATAACGAAATTACTTTGTGTCTTTTTTTGCTGCCATTTCCTAGGTCCATTCCCAGTTTTCCGCAGTGTGTACGTACGTTATGTTAGTGCACGACAGAGTCGATAGGAAGTAGCATCGCGCCGTTAGATTAAGGCTGGATGCGTATCTGAATAGGAACAGAGATCGCGTTGCCTCACTCTTCGGACGTTGCATTTATTCATCGAGCCGTGTCCAGAAAGGAAATGTAAAAATAAACGTTTCGACTGTTCCGCGCGTTTGGCGCGACGGACGTCCACCACGTTGCATACGTAGATTAACTAGCAAACGAACGAGATCGATCGTTCCTCAACCTGAGTCGTCGTTCGTGTTTGTCCCCGTCGTTAATGGATTGCCGATTGCCTGGCTACGACGTTCTCTTCTATCAAAAAGTATTGTATTTATATACCGAAGTTAACGTCGCAAGTTTCGTCGAAAATCTTGCGTTTATCGTCCGATCGCGATTGCAGGAAATGATAAAAGGGACGAACGTCGTGTTTCTTTGGCACGGAGGATTCAGCGCGTTGCGCGTGTTAAGTTTGACGGGCCTAAAAATTACGCTACGTATCAATAATGCAACGTATGTAGAAGCAAAAGAGAGAAACCAAAAGACGCGTGTTGCCAATTGTTAAAGCTACTTTCTGCCGCGTTAACCTCTTGCGCGTCGAGAATTGCAATGTTTTCTCAGTATTTATAAATATGTTTCAAGTATAGCCAAATATACAGGCGAAACGTAAATAATAAATTTATTTACTTGTCAATAGTTTCTATCCAATAGTGATATCGTACCGACCAGTTCAAAAAGAAAGCGACCGAATTATTGTATACGGTTTGGTCACTCGTTACGGTCCGCAAATCAGTTGCCAGCGCAAGGACAGTTCGACGGGCTTAAAAATTACGAGTACCTCGGAGGGCTAGTAAAAAAAAAAAAAAAAAAAAAAAAAA
>NW_025110232.1:0-13448 GCF_011392965.1 Frieseomelitta varia
TTTTTGACAATTACGTACAGTGGTTGTCATAGATAAATTCTACACCTTCGACTTGATGGAAATACGCGAAAAGAAACTGCCGAATTTCAAAGTCAAAAAATTTTCTTTTTCTTGCATTGCATTATACTTATCACGAAGATAAAACTTTTCTAAGGAACCATAGGTCGCAACCTAATAATTCTCGTGAAAAATGCCAGTAAAAGACACTGCGGACGCGTGCGTCCTAACAGCGACTTTATGCTTCTGAACGCATGGACGTCTACATTGCGTATGTTTATATTTAAAACAGTGTTAACAGTTAGTTTTATCATTTGATTATTTAGACTCACACTGGTGCTACAACTATGATAAATCAAATGAAAATTACAGTATATGTAAAATAAAGTCGCTGTTAGGACGCACGCGTCCACAGTTTTAAATGATTAACAAACTTTTTCGTCATTTTCCAAAACAATCATTAGGTTCCTTGGGAAAGTTTTATCTTCGTAATGAGTAAAACACAATGAAAAGGAAAAACAAATTTTGGTTTTGAAATTCAGGATCAAACCCAATTTTGCGGCAGGATTTTTTTTAGATGTGTTTTCATCAAATCGAAGGTGTAGAATTCATCTACGATAGTCACGGACAAACTTTTCTTCCCACCCTGTACAAAGAGGCGTCGGAAATGCGAAAAATGAGAAAACTAGTTGCATTTGCTTTTAAATTTCTACGCAATTACGACCCCCAGTTTGTAGTTCCAAGATTTGCAATCTAATCACGAGTTTATTCACGAGCCAGAATCTTCCTACGCGAGCACGTAGTTGGACTTTCAGAATCAGCATTTTTTAAAGTCCCTCTGACCATGGAAATTCACCACCATGCTCTCGAACTCTGAACTGAAAGGAACTCTCTCTCTCTCTCTCTCTCTCTCTCTCTCTCTCTATCTGGCTTTTACTCTGTGAAATAAATAGAACCACATCGAGGAGATTTTACGAGATAGAAATAGTGAAAGCTCGAAACTGATTCAGCGTCGATTTTGAAAACACGTTCACGGCACGTTGGCAAGCGTAAACTTAATTAATTTGTAAAATATTCGTCGCCACGAACCTCGACCCATCTTTTTGAAAGGCGCCATTTCCATTTGATTCCCCGCTAGTCTGTCGGTCTGTAGAAGAATTTGTGTCTGCGTGGTCGTGAATCGATCAATTGGGATGGTTGCTTCAACCTTGGTTTCAACCTCCGTTGGCAGTCTGATGGTTTTAAAAAATTTCGCGTTCGACGGAAAGTAAGACGAATGTTGGGACCAACGATGATGAACCTAGTTTTACAGGAAATTTAACAAACGTCTGTCTGTTGACGCTGAACCGCTAGATTGGCTTCGATCTAAAGGGTTTGGTCGTTATCTCGAGTATATTTTAGCATTCGATAGATGGAACGATATTGGGAGAGCTTATACTTCGAGAGAAAGTAAGATGAATGTTCTCCACGGGGTGAAGTATAGTTTCTGCAGCTTGAATTTAAAGGAGAGATAAGTGATTGAGAGAACAGCGCAACTCTTTTGTTTTATTTTCAATTTAATTGAATTTCTTCTGGCCAATGAAAATCTCACCTGAAATATCGCAGAGCGTTAAAAAGAAAAAAAAAGGAACAAGTTCAATTAGTAAAATAAATTCAAAATGCACAAGTAGTACACGGGTTTATATTCAAATTTATGTTCAAATAATTTCCAGATTCCATTCGTTAGAAAGAGAAATCGATAACGAGATTACCCAAAATGTTACTCGATTATACATAATATACATGAAAGAGGAAATTGACGATATACAATTTGCGCGTATGTCTTTGAGTAATCACGCGGGCACGTGATTAAACGTAACAAAATTTTGTCGCGTGCATCAATTTTTTTTGCAAAATTTTGATATTCCTCGCTTTAAGGGCCGTGGGTTGTTAACCACTTGCGCTGGCAACTGATTGCGGACCGTAACGAGTGACCAAACCGTACGCAATAACTCGTCGCTTTCTCTCTGAACTCGTAAATTATTGCGAAGTGATGAATTTATTATTTTGTTTTTACAATTTTGGCAAACCAAAATGTTCCATTCCAGCGCAAGAGGTCAACAAGAAGACGAAGGAAAACGACGGATGTATTTTTACATCGGAAATTTGATGTTTATAGCGAGTGCGAGTGGGTGTTTATCTTGGTCCATTGTCACCAGGCTTATTCACGATCCCCCATCGTTATTGCGTGGGTGGATGGCCCCCGTTGGAAATCCGTTCGTGCGAAATACGCGATAAAGCTCTCTAACAAGAAGTACAATGGACGCGTCCAATAAATTTTTCAGCAGTCTGACTCTCTACGACCGTTTCCACGTGGGAACGTGCGGCACGCGCGCGCGTGTACGTGTGTGTTGCGTATATACGCGTGAATTTTACGGCTGGAAACTATATTTTTCGTATTTTCGCCAGGCTGACGCGGCGAACTCGGGCCGCTACATATCTTACTTCCTTCCTGTTCAATAATTTACGCGCGCCGGCACGCGTTGTTTATCGCGCGCGCGACACGCGCTGCCCCGACGACTTTTCCCGGCAATACCACGCGATCGTGGCAATTCTTCAACTTTTGAAATAACAGGACGCTGTGAAAACTTTGAAAATTCGCGTATAAATTGAATGTAATTACTACAGCAGTCCACAGTTCGGCGAAACAATTTCAAGAATCAGTGGGGACAGCTTAACTTGGGACCGCTCTGATGATTTTTGTTCATACTATAAATCCATTGTCCTTCTTAAATCCCTTCGAAACACCATAAGTTGCACGAGAGTCCTTTATCGGGTTATTTTTGGTCACCTTTTCTTCTCTGGCGAGGAACGAGCTCGGAAGGAAATCGGATGAGAAGGCACAAAAGATTGTTAGGTGGCAAGGGGATGGAAACGAAACAAGAGGGTTCGCGATATATCGATTAACGTCCGGACGAACTTGACACAGCGACGTGCAGGGACACGTGGACCAATGTGGATGAGGGAAGGGTAATATCGGCGATGAGGTCAATATCATCAGATCAGTGAAACAGATTGTAGATAAAATTCATAAACGAGAGTGTTTGCACCGGTGAAAGCACATTTTACTCTACTTGATTCTGTATTTCTTCAGCGGAAGCAAAATCGTTTTTCTTTCAATTTTCAAGTCACTTTATATCTGACACTAGCTGACAAAAATTTTATTTAAGAGTAAGCACAAAATTTTATTCTATTTAAAAATTAGTACAGTTTTAATTTATAATATAATTTAACAATAAGCACGCTAAATGTCAATATATTTACAGGTTATGCCAAAGTCCTAAATATTACGTCGGTATATTTATAGGTCATATCATTTGTGTCAATGTCGAAATGTCAGTTTATTTATAGGTTCTGTATTTTAGGTTATATCACAATAAATTAAACTGTTGTCATTGGATGGCAATGTCAATTTATTTATAGGTTCTATATTTTAGGTTATATCATAACAAGTTAAACTGTTGTCACTGGATAGCAATGTCAATTTATATTTATTTATAGGTTCTATATTTTAGGTTATATCACAATAAGTTAAACCATTGTCACTAGATGGCAATGTCAATTTATTTTCAGGTTCTATATATTAGGTTATATCACAATAAGTTAAACTGTTGTCACTAGATGGCAATGTTTATTAAATTTGAAGAGAAACCGACATTACCTTGCCACCAATAATTTTCGTCAAACATTTCATAAATGTAAAACAGCGTATTTTTGAAAGTTTAAATTAATGTCTCGTAAAATATACGAATAAAAGCTTCTATACTCTGTTGTATACTCTGACTGAAATTTTATGCTTGAATCGTCTTAATAGTATCAAGTAGAACAACATGATAATACATGGTAATAACGTAACTAGAGTACGGAACAAATGTACAATTAATATTTACCAACGTGTACTTAATCGCAGAATTATTCTCCTCTTCAACCCCGTTACTCAATCACCCTCGAATCACCCGGTTCACCATAGTCCGAGAGTTTCGCAGAGGATTTCGCGGAAATTAATTGAGAAGGATTAAGCGTCTGTCGTGGTAGCCCGAAGTAGCGTGTCTCGTTTCCAGCCCCTCTTTCCTCACTGGCTTGAAAAATGCCAACTTGACCGAGTTCGGCTGCGCCCTTTCTCTTGACCTGACCCACGCCTGCCTCTTTCGAGCCACGTTTGCAACCTAAGTCGCGCAGATTATCTGGATGAGAAACATCCCCTCTCTGCCACTATTGTGAAGTCGTGCATCGCGTGGCGCCGGCCAATAAATTCGAGCGGAGCGAGCTTTTCGGATTCTCAGCTTTTCCAACCCTTTTCAATTACTTCCTTTCACCTCCACCCCTCCTACCGTGACCGGAACACGCGCTGGCCACGCTCCTAATAAATTCGGGGAACCAAATTCTTCGCTCGCTAGTTTCGTTAAAAAGTTCTCACTCCCGCGAGATGTTTTATTAACACCCGGTTGTTACCGAGTCCTATTAAAAGTTTCGAGTCACTTTGCCGCGTGTCTTTCGCGTGTTTCGTTCTCTCGCACGGTAGAAAGTTGGCGCGTATCCCCTCGGAACAAATAACTAGCTCGGTCGAAACTTTCCGCAACATTGTGTTTCTACCATTGTGCGTCGCGTCGCCGCGAAAATTTAATCGAATTTATCCCTCGCGTTAAACGCTCCGGGATTTCGCGTTTCGTTTCCTCACCCTCCCCCACGCCGCTGTTAATATAAACGCGGGAAATGAAGTCCGGCTTTAACCTCTTGCGCCACGCACGTCGAGAATCTTTTTGTGTGCGACATTTTCTCAGTATCAAGTATAAATGTAAAGTTTAAATGTAACCCGGGCGAAACGAATGGTTAGTTGATTACTTCTTAATAATTTCTATCCAGTGATATCGTACCGACTTGTTCGAAAAAAAAAAAAAAAAAGAAAACGACGAATTATTGTATACAGGCATTTCCGGTAGTGCAATTAAAAAATTTTGTTCCAGACACGATTTTTTTAGTATTTGATAAGTTGCATGTCCCCATATTCTCAAATCTCAAGAAATGCTTTTATGACGTAAAACAGTCAATGTCACTTTGACTTTTCTAAATGGCACCATATATTTTTGATATCATAAGGATTGTTGCTAACGTCGAGATGAATTCAACAGTGTATTCTACTGTAACTTTGAAATTACCTTAAACTGTAACACAGAGCTCCGCTCTGAGCATTAGACTATTCGTCGTTGCTATAATTACGCCGTCTCTGTTTACTTTCATCGCTTCCCATACGTACAGAGTGGAGCTCTGGTATCATAATTTAAAGTCATTTCAAAGTCACAGTATAATACACTGTTGAATTCGTCTCGACATCACCAACAATCCTATGATAATCCTATGATATGGAAAATATATAGTGCCGCTTAGAAAAGTCAAAGTAACTTCGAGTATTTCACGTAAGAAGCATTTCTCGAGATTTAAGAATATGGGAACACATAGCCCATCGAATACTAAAAGAATTTTGTCTGAAACATTTTTTAATTGCACTGCCGGAAATGCCTGGAAACTGGTGACAAAGCTTAACGCGTACACCCTGGCTCGGTCACTCGTTATGGTCCGCGAACCAGTTGCCAGCGCAAGAGGTTAAATAATAATCAGCGAGGGAAAAGGGCGCGAGCATCGAAGATGCGAATTTTATTTTCGAAGCGACGCGCGTTTAAAATCAAAATAGCAGACGTTGCTTTCCTCAGCAACCGGTTCCTTTAATTCTCCCTTCATTCTCAAATGGAGTGATCTGCATATCCGGTTCGTTTGATCTACAGACAGAGAAAGAGTGAAACAGAGAGAGAGAGAGAGAGAGAGAGAGAGAGAGAGAGAGAGAGAACTACATCGCAGGCGTAGACAATTCGAATCGATCGTTCTTATTGTCTGCGTTATCGTGGTCATTAATCAAAGATGCCTCCGCGAATCTTGTTGCGCTCATTGTACCCGCCGAAAGTAACGTCGTTATCTCGTGCTCCACTTTCGCGTCTTTGCCTGGGAAGAAATCATCAAGGCGCGCTTGTGCCCTGCCTCGATCAACGTTAACTTCGTCGCGATCACCAACGACCACCAACAGTGATGGCGTTTCGCGGTAATTCGCCGTTGAGCCGGAACCTCTTCTCCCCCGGAAGATGCAGTCTCCTTGATTATTCGCTCGTTATCCTCGGTCGAGCGACGAAAGACCGCCGCACTTTGAAATGGAGAGTTGCCAAGTGAGAGATCAGGCTCGTCCTTTCTGCAGAAAGGCTCGCTCCGCGAGAAGGAAATTTTTTAACCGTTTGACTACGGCAGCCGTGCCATACGGTAGGAATTCGGCCGAGAACGGCGAAATTCGTTCGTTAGGCGTGCATTTCTGTGAAAGTATATTGAAACAAACAAAACACTGAATTCCACTACATTAAACCACTGAATTAAACTACATTAAATTATTTAATTATTCGTATTCTCTCGCATCGAATTGTTAGCGCACGTACTAAAGATTTAACATTAACATCGAGCTTTTTAAAAAAATCGTCGAGGAAATTTATAAACAATCGTTGGGGATGTGTATGATAGTTATTAAGGAGATAAACGCACAGTCGTTGTCAAGTAATTGAAAAAGAGAGTTTGGGCATTCGTTGTAATTTACATTATATATAAGAATATATATATATTATTTTATTTAACATACGTTCTAAAAATAAAGTGCGTAGTTATTCTTTCTCTTTCGTAGTACGGTGATTGTACCAAGTTATCAAACAATTACATCGTATCTACAAAATATGAATATACACAACATGAATCATTTGTTATGTCCTGTTTGCATATACTTTTTCTGACCATTTTATTGTCCCGATTTTTCATTTTAAGGACATAAAAGAAAAAAGAAAAATAACTATGAAATAAACATTCAAATAAACTATAAAATAAAAACATTCAAATAAACTATAAAATAAATATTCAAATAATATATGACCAACGGAATATGTAATTGTTGAATTGGCATTCACTTACGTTTCGTTCAAACGTAGATTAGCTGGAATTATGGCCGATAAAAATTTTCCCTGCGCCGAAAGTAGCTTGAGCGCCTACGGGCGCCCACAGTATCGTAAGAGCAATTTTTCTAAGCGCCTTTAGGCGCTCACAGTATCGCGAGAGCAACTTTATAAGCGCCCTTAGGCGCCAACAGTAGCCAGAGTGTTAAGGAAGTAGATGGGAAGGAGGAAGATTCGAGTCGTTTCTCGAGAATCAGAAGCAGATCTGGAACAGTTCTCGCGGAGAGGAGAAATGTTCGAAGCTGCTCGAGATCGTTCTCCAAAAATCTCGGCTAATCTCGGCTGCGTGTTTTTCACCCTCGTTAAATTCACCCGGGGCAATTTACTTTTATCAATTTCTTGAAGTTTATCAATTTGTTTCCCGACGAAACCAAGGGGACGGAGGAAAGAAAAAGGAGAAACGCACAGTCGCTGTTCCAATTTCACGGCGCAATTTCTGCTCGAAGGAAATGGTAAAGGAGGGTAGGAGGAAGAAACATCGTCGCGGACAATGGCTGGCAATTAAAAAACTTCCCACCTGGCGCGAGGGAAGTGAAGCTTCGCCGCGGCGGTACGTGTGGCCTGCTACGGAATCGGGTTATACTACTTAGGAAAAAGTTGCCGCTCGTGCAAGCAGTGCATCTCGAAGACTTTTTCTCTGCCGGCTTGATCCCGCCGGGGGGGGGGGGAGAGTTACGACACTTCCGATGCATTGGACGACCCTAAGGCAACTTGTACTACTTGAGCGAACTTCCGCTCGCTGGCGGAGCTAGACTCCCAACTTTGTCTTTTTTTTTCTTCCTCCTGCTAGGCTGATTCCAGGACAAGAGAGAGAGAGAGAGAGAGAGAGAGAGAGAGCTACAGAACTGCGATCCACTGTCCGTTTCGCTATCGAATTTTCACGCTCAAGTAACGTTTCTTTCTTCGTCGGTACATGGGAAAGGTTTCCGTGTCGGCCGTCGTTGCCAGCAAAGAGCATGAAACTGCATCTACCTAGTGAAAAGGTGAGGCCTTTCTCTCGAAAATTGTAAACCTTCGAAACACCTGCGAAAACATTAAAACGTTTCTTTCGGAGACTGGATCCGCCACGATGTCTGGAGACTGGAAATTTTTTTCTTCACAAAGTCGCCAGACGAATTTTCCTTGCCATTTTGTCGAACGTGGAACATTAGGATTGAATGTTGTTTAAACCTAATGTTCAAAGTTCGATAAAGTAGAAAAGAAAAAAAATTGTACGACAAATTTTAAGATTAAAAATTTTAATCTTCACGAATTTAGTTACGAAAAGAAATTGTTCAATGTTTCTACACTTTTTATTTCTATAATTTTTACAATTCTCAGAGAAATAGGTATCCTCACTTTCTCACCCTAAAAATTATCTTTGAAAAGAACGAATTCACAAAGTCATCATACAATCTTCTTTTACGAAATAAATTATCAACGAGTTGTCATTGTTCATTGATCACTATTTAATTGAAGTTCTCGATTATTGACGAATCTGAAGGCCACAGATAAAGTGCGTGAAACTATATTTTTCGTCTTTTCTAGATAAACACATTGTGAAATTTAACGTGTAATTAAGAAGATAAAAGACGATTTTTATTGATTTTCTAATTTTGTAAAAAAATGCATTGTCAAATCTAATATGAAGAAAATAGGGGATTTTTGTCGATTTTCTGATTTGATAGTTTGTGATCGGACAGGAAGATTTTGGATCTCGTGCTCGTTAGATGTTCATTATTTGATAAAAAGGTATCGAAATATTGAAGATCTTTGCTAATTATTATTCATACCACGTACACGAACGATCTCCCCTGAAAATTTTTTACGGTTTCCTTGATTCTTGAGAAATTTTCTCACTTTCCCATCACACCGCAATCTTAAGGATCCCATATGCATAACAGACATTTCTGCCGCATTCCCCGAATCGCTTTTCACGGGCTACCGATCGCTCTGGCATAACCATTCCAGACCAGAATATGCACGATAAAAATTTGCTAATTTTAAAGAAGACTCAGCGATTGTGTCGCTCAAAAATTATCCATTTCCAATAATATATCAAGTATCTATTGATCCCATTGTAGAATATATAATTTTATATTTGGAAGAGGAAAGAGAAATATTCTACTTTTACATAAATTTCATATTGTCAATTTTAATTTTTCCACTAAAGTATACGTATGTATTGTACTTTTAACAACTTTTTATCATTATTCGACGAATAATCTTTGTAATCGACGTGACGATTGTTTAAAATACGATTGTTTAAATTGTTTTTTACAAATTCTACTAAAAATTCTACTAAAAGTTGGATACGCTACATTTCTCAAAGGATTATCGCTTATTGGTTAGATTGATAAAGACAACGTTCCCAATAATACGAAACTTTTTTTAATTGTCTGAACTGGGCAGAAAGACACAGCCAAAGACATAGCTCAGACTCGTTGCCTGGCCCGGCATTGAGTTTGTTTCTTGAACAAAGTTCTCTTGCCCGGTAATACATTTAGAAGAGTCTCCCGATCGATCCAACTGTGATTTACTACTTGGATAGAGTCTATCTAATGCTCTTTCCACTAGTTACCAGTCTAGAAAGCTTTTCCTCGACCAATTCCAGTTGGATATTACGAAATTGTCGATAGCGTGTCCGCCGAAATATAGGGTTATACCACCTGAAAGCCATTTTATTCCCGCTTCGTGTCGATTTCTCTGTGTTCCACGTAACTGAAACTGAAAGAGAATTGCAATTACATCGGTAAAACTTATTGTTAATCTGTTAAAAAACGATCGTTACGCGTACTCATTTTTTAAACTAAATTACTTCACTTCTTAAACCAAATTGTTATATTTCAATTGAACTAAATTGAGCCGCTCACTGTTGCAATTGCAATGCTACAACTTGATGAAATATCATTCAAATTTAATAGCTCTTTCAACTCTAACAATAATTCTAAAAAGCTGAATTTTATAAAACTAAAAAGCTGAATTTTATTTTCTCACTTGAACAGAAAAAAAAAAAGAAACAGTAAATAATAAACGTTAAAATCCCGCAGAGAAGGTCGAGAATTTCGAGTTGGCTCGCAATTGAAATAGCGAGATATCGCGTAAGGTTCATTTTACTGCACTCTCTTTACTTGCCGCAGTTCGTGAGAGCGGCCAGAGATATCGATGCACAGATGTCGCCAGCTTGTCTCGGCGGCGAGACGTTTCAAGTTTAGATCGGAGAGGAATCTGGAATCTGCTCAAGGCCGGCTGTAATCTCTCTCTCTCTCTCTCTTTCTCTCTTTCTCTCTGACAACAAGTCGTCGTCGTCGTCGTCTGCCATCGTTTGTCAAAGTCGGTGCAGGAAATTTCGACGTTCTCGCGTGCCCCTGTTCCACAAAATCTGGTTTCTTTGTCGCGTGGAGCGCGAAGTCACGTGAGTGTCTGACGTTCGGTTGACTCGTTTCACTTGACGTGTGATCCGGGTTGAAGACGAGATGGTTTATAAGGCATATTTACGGTTTGATACCATCGAGATAGAACTGCATTCATTTCCAAACATGAGTGTCCGGTTCCTGGCAACAATTTTCATTCTTTCAAAAGTAAATTTTAAGCGAAAGCCGTTTCACTGAATTTTCGTTTCTATTTGAATTCCGTTCTGTTAATTTCACACGGTGGAAACGAATCTGTTTAAATTTCACTTTAGAAGAGAATATTGGAAATCTTCGCGCGAGACTTTTACTCCTTCGCTAGACTCGGACCTCGCTCGATTACGTTTCACGAGAGTCGTTTGAAATTCATCTTTCTCGCGGAAGGACGTGGCCAGTGGGTTAAGAGAAACATACGAGAATTTCAATAACTATCCACTCTTGGTTAAAAACCAGGTCGCGCACTATTTTCGCGTTGAAACACTTCGACACTGGAAACCATTTGACTCGTGTCTATCGGAACTTTATATACCGACGAAGTAAAAGTTTCCTTTTCATTCTGTTTCGGTACGAACCGCATTCCCAGCGAGCTACGAATTTCACCGCATTTCTTCGCATAACTATTCCAGAAACCACGTAATTTGATGCGATTGTAAAACAGTTTCATCAATCGAGATTTCAGAATTTAGAAGCGATTTTATAAATCTAGTAATTTTTTTTTTTTTAGAAGAAATACTTAGAAAGCGGTGCACTTTTTAAGTGTGGAAAGTATCGAGACTTTTCCTACATCCAAAAAAATATAGTTAATAGTTACAATACGTTACAATTAATAATTGTAACACGACGATAGATAACAGTAAGATCCATTCGGAAACAATAAGGTTACCTACAAGTAATATCGGTTTTTTGATACTGTAGAAAATTTCATTTTATTTAAGAGTTTTAATCTATATATATAGCCTTAATCTATAATATAATTGAACAATAAGCACACTAAATGTCATTATATTTAATTAGAATATATATTATAGAAAATAATGTCGTTTTTTGATACTGTACAAAATTTTATTTCATTTAAGAGTTGATATAGTTTTAATCCATAACATAATTTAATACTAAGCACACTAAATGTCAATATATTTAATTAGAACATAGGTTATGCTATGATAAGTTAAATTATTCTCACTAGATGGCGATGTTTATTAAATTTGAAAAAAAGACTTAAAATTGCTTATGGGTACTTTCAATATATGAAAATAATATCGTTTTTTGATACTGTACAAAATTTTATTTCATTTAAGAGTTGATATAGTTTTAATCCATAACATAATTTAATACTAAGCACACTAAATGTCAATATATTTAATCAGAACATAGGTTATGCTATGATAAGTTAAATTATCGTCACTAGATGGCGATGTTTATTAAATTTGAGAAAAAGACTTAAAATTGCTTATGGGTACTTTTAATATATGAAAATAATGTCGTTTTTTGATACTGTACAAAATTTTATTTCATTTAAGAGTTGATATAGTTTTAATCCATTACATAATTTAATACTATGATAAATTAAATTATTGTCACTGGATGTTTATTAAATTTGAAAAGAAAAGACATTACTCATGAGTACCTGTAAGAAACTATCGAGACTTTTTTTACGTTCAATAAAATATAATTAACAACTGCAATACTTAATAATTAACAATTAATAATTATAACACGACAATAGTACGTTGAGATCTCTATTCTCCATAAGCAATGTCGTTTTTTGATACTATACAAATTTTATTTTATTCGCATCATTTTCTTTAAATTATTGTCACTAGATGACGATGTTTATCAAAGTACCTTTAATATATGAAAATAATTTTCGTTTTTTGATACTGTGCGTTTTTTTTACTTCATTTAAGAGTTGATACAGTTTTAATCCATAACATAATTTAATACTAAGCACACTAAATGTCAATATATTTAATTAGAATATAGGTTATGTTATGATAAGTTAAGTTATTGTCACTAGATGGCGATGTTTATCAAAATATTTAATTAGAATATAGATGTTTGTCAAAATATTTAATTAGAATATAGATGTTTGTCAAAATATTTAATTAGAATATAGTATATGTTATGATAAGTTAAGTTATTGTCGCTAGATGGCGATGTTTATTAATTTAAAAAAAAAAATAGGAAATATTACTCAACAGTACTCTCCGCGAAAGCGTGATCGATTCACCAGTCGCAATCCTCGCCTGTTCCGTTTTGCCGAACGGAATGTCACCTCTCTTTATTTCCCGATCTTGCAGAAACGGCGAGTCGTTTCAATTTTCCCGCAGCTAGTTTCCTTCCATTTAGGGGAACATCAGACCGTTGCTCGTCGTTCCATTTCTGGAACCGCTAACGCGATTGTTAAACACGAGATATTGCGGACGGAATGGCAAGGCGGATCGACGAGGAAATGTTGCTTTGTTCTCGTTGCTTTTTGCGCATTAGGAGCAAGAGTCAGCTCTCCGAGGAAGAAAGGAAGTGCATTATTTCGTCGTTCATGTGCTTTGGGACTGGCACTCGTTGTCAATCCGATTAACTTTTCGATGGCCATCTATGTCCCGTTGAAATAATTTATCGGGAACACGGGGCCAAAAATATCTTTTCTCTCGCAGCTTGAAATTGTTGTCATTTCGTAGAAGCATAGAAAGAATCTGTAAAGAGAATTAGAAAGCTCGATGTATCTGTAACAGTTCTCCTCTGTCTTTACAAAATGACCATGGCTTCGCTAGAAGAGTGAAGCTACTTTAATTTCCCATGTCACATCAGTCGATTCAAGGGTGTTTCGTAACTTGTGGGACCCACTTCGGGAGCTGATTGTACGCCTAAAAATAATGAAGAAAAGTCATATAAATATATGTCTTATCTGTCTTCGTTTATGAGATATAATGAATTTTCTGTTTTAATTACTTTTACAAAAGATGCTCGAAATGACCACCTTGCATTTGAA
>NW_025110232.1:13882-42465 GCF_011392965.1 Frieseomelitta varia
AGGTCCAATTAAAAATTTATCAATTATTCCTGCCCATACGTTTAAACTAAACTGGTGTTGATGTCTTGAATGCACAATAATGTTCTGGGTTCTCTTCATCCCAATTATGATTATTACGAAAATTGAATATACCATCCCTGGTAAAACCAGCTTATTAGAGTTTGCTCTGTTTATAAAATTCATTATATCTCATAAACGAAGACAGATGGGACATATATTTATATGACTCTTTTTCATTATTTTTAGGCGTACAATCAGCTCGCGAAGTGGGCTGAAACATCCTGTATATTCAAACAATGAAATTTCTGCGTACAGCTCTCGAATCGGTTTCGAATTGACAAAAATTGGATAAAGTGTCGACTCGAACGCATCGGACGGGCCGCTGTGTGTTTAAACTTGCGCGTAGAATTGAATTTCTAAACTGGCGTGTAACGAGGTTTCGACTTTAAATTAAAGCGATTCTGTACGACTGCGACTGCCTCGTCATTCCGTCGGAAACATCCGCCCCGTGGGAATTGATCAATTTTGCACCCAAGTTTGCGTAACTCACTTTTCGTTTCGCGTGTTCCCACGTCGTCGCGGAGACACGCGTGTTTCCAGTGTACGGGGAGTTTTAGTCGAATAACGTTTACAATGCGCTCGACTAATTGTCACAATTTCCCGTGAAGAGATCTCTGATCAACTTCGTTGTCTTCTCTCTCTTCGTGCTATTTGCTAGGTCCAACTTGACGATTTTCGTGAAGAAAAGTTTAAACGACACGTTTTGATTGCCGTTGTCGTCAATATAACTGTTAGCCGTGAAAGTTGCCACAGAGTCGGAGAATCGCTATTTTCAAAAGTCCATCCATCGGCCATCTGTATAACACGCATACAGCGAAGAGCAAGTATTAATACCTAAACTACTTTTTTCTTGTCGTTTATAATAAGGCAAACGAAAAATATATATCACAAGTGTATTTTGTCAATAGTAACAGAAACAATTTTTTTTCTAAGGCGCGTACATTTTCTTTTTTCCTTTATCTGTAATAAAAAAAAACGTACATTGTTACGGTTTTGCATTATTATTTTAGCTCTAACTCGCTAGTATTTGGTCTACAAGCTTTTTGCTGAACACTGGAACTACTAAAGGATTAAAGAATAAAATTTTCATCGGAGATTTTCATTGAAGGGTGAAGGGGGAGAATGGAAAAACTGTAAAACACGATGGCATACACACAGGCATTTCATCTTTAGTATATATTTTCTGGAGGAATCATTTGAATCTTTAAAAATTTATGTTCAAAGAATAAGAAATATAAAATAAAATATCTAAAAATATAAGAAATCTAAATTATAATATATCGAGAAATATAAAAATAAAATATAAAATATAAAAATAATTATAAAATATCTGAAAATATCTCTAAAAATTATCAATTAGTCATTTTGACCAATTTCGATTAAGTGTTAACATAACACTATCGGAGAAAGTCCAAAGAGCTTGCTTTGTATTGTTGCTACAAGACTTGAAATTAAAATTACTCGATCGCGTTAGATCGTGTTTATCAGATTTTTCAGTTGTCCAAGAATGAGCTGAGAATAGGTTTCTAATTTCCATTAGTGACACCGTGTGACGAAAATTTGACTCAACGTCCTACCGACGACCTTGCCAGGGAAAAGCTCGGTAAAAGTAGAAATCGAGGATACAAAAGTGTCTGTTTTCGCGACTGAAAGAATTACTATTTCTGTACGTACGTAGGAAGGAGGGGCGCAGAAGTTTAATATAATCGCCTTTATAGCCTTGTTTCATTATTAACGAGATGTTATTTCGGGTAGTGTACGAGTATAAACCTGCGTTCAGCGAGTAGAAAGAGTCAGAATGGACGATGGGGGAGTTTATTTGTGTCCCATTGTGATTGTAAATACGGGATTCGTTGCATAAATGCGGATTTCGTTGCGAAGAGATGTTTTTCTTCACAGAGAAAGAAAGTGTCGTGCGACGAGACGAATGTCAAAAAAAAAAGAAGAAAAAGAGCGAGGTTTGTTTTGCAAAACGATTAATTCACTCGATGTATTTCACGCCAAAGTTACGCAACAGATTTTTATCACTGGACACGTTCGTTACTCTCGAACAACAGTATATAATAAAATTACGAGCCGCGGCTGGAAACCAGAGCCAAAGTTTGTCGATAATTTATTCTTTATACCTTCGTAAATATTTGCGCCAATTACACCGTACACTCGGCCTTTATCGCTTCGCTTTATTTATTAACAATCCCAACAAACTGAACCGGCCCCGAAGCGAATTCTCGCGCAGTCAATAAAATTGAGAAACTAATCGGGATCCTTCGTTAATAAATAATTTCGTGGCAGTCGAATAGAACGGCGAAGAAAAGCGAGAAAATAATATTACGTTCGATCGTTCGACTCACGTACTTTTACCACTTTAATTGCAAAAGTTTTTGTTTGAAAGACGAGCTGGCTAAATTTGAATTATTCGCGCTACATTAATGTCAATTGCAACTAATTAGGAATCAGACTGAATGTAGAAAAATGTGAGAAATCACGAGGTATGGCACTCGGTAGTAGTTTTCAGCAACTGAAGTTGAAATAATAAAATCCTCGCGTATGTTCCTCTGTTTTAATCATACTTGGCGAAATAAATAGATGCAAATCGCGACACCTGTTGTCGTTGAATATTATTAGGCGGTCGAGACCGATTCGTCTTATGTTCGTCTCGACGCTCGTAAACAAACCAAGCGTGAAATACTAAATGACTGCCATTATAATATTCAACTAATGTTGCTAAATATTGAAACTGTTGTAATCTTCTGAGAATAATAATAATAATACACAAGCTGCGCAATAATAATCTCTGGCTCATTTTTATAACTCGAAGGCTCTACTCTCAAAGTGCATCGTTCATCTTATTCTGAGATGCTTCTAAACTACTATATGTATGTAGCATGTTTCTTTAAAATACTACAAATTGTCATACTACGTGAAAACATTGAAAATCTTTGTCGTGATTGAATCTATGGTGGATTTGAAGATTGAACTTTGACGACTCTTCAAAATTTACAGTATGATTTTTTTCTTTTTGTCTGTGAACTTGTTTACGTCACTTTTTTGTAAACTTATGAATTTATTTAACTTTGATTGACGTATTAGACGTGGACGATTTTTGTCGTCCAAACTTAACATTGAAAGTTCGATAAAATGATGAGAAGAATCGTTATCAGTCAAAAAAAAAAAAAAAAAATACTTTTCTTTTTTTACTCGCTACATGATACAAAAACATCTGTATTTTGGTGGCTTCGAGTAACTTTCAAAGTTAGCTTAGATTTATTGTCCTACAATTTTTTTTTACAAAATTGTAGCAGTTTCAATACTAATTAAGTTTTGAACATTAAGTAGAAGCCACTGTACATGCGCTAATGATACCAATACTAATAATAATTGGTACAGATATGTTATTATGACACAAATTATGACACAACCTCACGTACACTGTCCAATGAATTATTTACAGAAACGCAGAGAATCGTTAAATGTTACAACGGAAGATATTATCGCATCGTGGGCGTTCTTGCGCCGTTAAGTGTCTCACGGATGCATGCCGTGCCTTTTAATTACTAATTCACCGGTTATTGCCGGTAGTAATCGATAGGACGTCTGGAATAACAGCGGCAAACGTGAACAACCCCCGAAGGTGAACTCCGATAAATACCACCGACGAGGTGAACAGTCGGTTTATCGCGCGCGCAATAAAACGAGCAAGATCCACGCGTGTATCGTCGGAGAAATCCAAAACAGACAGAATTCTCGGCGATTAAAGCCGAGTACGTTGGTCACGATCTTGGTATTTTCCTATCCGTTGTTTTCCTTTGGTCGTCTGACCTCGTCGCCCCAGCGTGGAAAAGCACGAGCAGTAAATGACGGCAATTTATTCGAACAAACGTCGCCGAGTGAAATGGACCGATCGATCAGTACTGTGTCTGACTCGATTTCTTCGCGCTTCGCGAGATTTTCCAGAGATCGTCGTGATTTCGCGATGTTACTTCTAGCATTGAGCAACGATGTGTGACTTTCAAAATGTAGTTTGATCGTAAGTACGAGCCGACGAACAGGAAGGTCAGACGTGAAATTGGCTTGAACCCATTGCGCTGGCAACTGATTCGCGGACCATAACGAGTGACCGATAATACAATCGCTCGTCGCTTTCCTTTTCTTTTCAATTCTGTCGGCACGATATCACTGGATAGAAATTATTCAGAGGTAATAAACTTATCATTCGTTTTGCCTGGGTTAACATTTAAATATACTTGAAAACTGAGAGAGCGTTGCAATTTGGGAGAAATGATTCTCGACGTGCGTCATTTCGACGCAAGTAGTTAAAGAGATGCATTGAAAAATCAAATAGTCTATAGTGTTTGCTGACTAAAAGAACATACGGAAAGGGGGAAAGTACGGAGGTGGTTGATATGAGACATTTTTTTTTTTTTTTTTTTTTGAAAAATAAGAGACAGAGTTGATTGAGACGTAGAACAGTGTAGTTGTATGAGTCGTGACTGTTGTTCACTTAGTTAATTTATGTTCGTTACCCTATTCTGTCCGTTATTTATTTAATTACGTAATTGTATTATTGTATTAACACAATTATATTAATTATATTAATTCTATTATTATTAAATATATATATATATATATATTCCTTATATCCAATTTCTGTATTACATTCCAAGAAAATGATTTCAATTTTTGGAGAAACATGTTTGGAGCAAAGCAACTGCTGGAATTTTTGAAGCGAATTCTTGTCGAAAGGAATTACAATAGTTCCGTCGTATCTTGGCCGAAGATTATATACAAATCGTACGGGAAATGATTTATTTTCAGGCAGAAATTTCTATTCTCGCGCGCGAGACCATCGAGATCGATCATAGGATCCGACGACATGACACTAGGAAATTGAAATCTCAGTATGTTGGCACATTACGCGTAGGAGGATTGTAGGATCGTTGGCTTGCGTACAAAATAGCGGTGGTAAACAGCTATTAATAAACAAATAATAATGATAAGCTATTTTCATAGCAACACATTCGGCAGAAGTAGAAACGCTTCGAACCTAACTTCTCGTTCGTGTTACAAGTTTCTACGCTCCCTCGAATTTTGTGCTTTTCTCAGCTTCTCGACAATACGAGGCTCTTTTATACCCTACTCGGTGCAGCATTCTCGAAAAGTGCATGACGCGTGCGATGCACATTTCCTGGCCATTTGCAGCCAAATCTCTTTGCGTAGTTCCATGCATGCCAATTCTCATGTATATTCTACGAATCGCTGTACAACCTCAATCGATGTTCCAGACTAAACATTCGATGTCTTCCCGTTTCTCCCCTCGTTGTCCACATTCACGCACCACGAGCAGAAACAATTACGCCGATATTTATCCGAACAACGTCCACATACTACGTCGCGAACAATTTAACAACACTCACTCTGGCGAGTGAAAAATTTCGCCTTAAATTTCGGACAGCTTTCGCCTCGCGACATTCACGTCGTTTGTGTTTAGCTCTTTCATCTCGGCTCGATTGTTGAACAATTCTTGCAACACGAAAATTGCACGAGATCGTTTCGCACTTCGTGGAACGACAACGCTTCGTCATCGCTGTCGCATTCTACGCCACCGTCAACTAAGAAGCATTGTTCCCTCGAAGTTGGATGCCGGTACAACAGCTCCAACGATCGATCGATCATTATCCCGTTGTTATTCACGCGCACGAAAATTATTTCGCCGATGTTAATTGAACAAATACGAAGAGGAGCTCGCGGTAAATGCGAAAAGTAACGCGCACGCCAGTTGTATTGGTCGTTAATATGTTATATTCGTTAACGTGTTATTAGGCAAGTTCACCGGTCGTTTAAAATTCATTAGCGTTATTGTTGATCTTTCATTATTGCCGGAACGCGGATTTGCGAGCTGCAATCTGCGAAAACGTATTAAATGCCCAATGTGGAATATATCGCGAATGAAGCAAATTTCTTCGGTGAAAGTAGCGTAAAACTGTAAAATGAAATTCACACTAACGGCCCTACCAGGAAATCAATTTGATTCGAGCATTCCTTTCACACTAGAACTACCAAAGTGGTCAAAGTGATCAATTTGCAATTGGAGATTTTATATATTTATAACGGTATATTTTATATTTATAACAGTATATTGGATATTCGATTGGAAATTTTATATATTTATAACAGCATTTTTTTATATATTTATAACAGTAACTATAAATTTATTTATATTATATAATAAAAATATTTTTAAATTATAATTTTAACATTAATTAATTATTGAAAAAATTTTATAATTTATTATTTATATTTAAAAATTAATTTAAATATATAATATTATATATATAATTATTAAAAGAAAAATTTTTATAATAATATAAAATTATGATATAATGATTAAATTAGTAATATAATTTTATATATATTTTTAGATATTCGACTGACTTTTAAGAAAATATATTAGCATCGTAGCAAATATATTAGTAATTAAATAATTTTTAATAAAATATATTAGCATTACAGCAAATATATTAGTAATTATATTAAAAATATATTAATAGAAGCTATTAACTTTTCCTTGTATCTTTAATTTCTTTGCTGCAAATGTTATACTTTAGTCGTCGATCGTTTTTAGCGTTAAATGAAAATTTAACTTTCTAACTTCTCCATCTTTTCAATTTGCCTTCTTGTCACGTTCTTTGGAAGCTCGTGTTGAAGTTTAGGCCGCCTCCAAAAAAGTCAGAAGCTCTTTTCACGTGTCGCACGTGGAATATCCGACTAGGTCAAAAAAAAAAAAAAAAAAAATCGTAAATTAATCGTAACTGCGATCGTGTCAATCATACAGTCTCGTTTCGGTATGTTGGTGAAATTTCTAAACGTAACGGAGAGAGAATTTTAAGAGAATTTGATTGACATGAGACTTCAGAGGATTTCGAAAGAAAGAAAGAAGAGAGAGAGGACGGCGCTCATAGATGGACACTGGCGGCAAGCTACGTGACGGTCAGAAAAAGAGAGAATCGGTGAAAAAGAGTGGCACGCCGCGAGAGAGAAAGACTGCGAGAGACGTCGCGGGCGTGAGGGGGAGAGGTCCGGCGCCGCGGCACGTCGCGACGCTCAGTCTACCGGCGTCGTCCGTGCAACGTGAACGCTCCGAGCCGCTACTTTGCCGGCTAAAGCCGCGTGCAAACGCGACTCTCGCTCGTCCTCCCCACTGGAATCCCCCCTCCCCCCGAAAATTCCCCACTCGCCGTCATTTTCGCGCTCAAAGTGACTCCTCCGACCCTTTCGTCCTCAGTATTCGGTCGAGTGTCTACCCTGCGAAATCGCGGCGTTTTTGTAGTTTGAGATTCTCAAGCCTCAATGTGTTTTGGCCCCTCCTTGGGGAGGGGAGAAGGGGGGAGGCGACTTGGTGTGAACTTGTGCTCGCGATACAATTTTTATTCCGCGTGTGCTTTTCTTTTTTTTTTTTTTTAATCTGAGCAGGAATAATTGCGATCTGGTGGAGAATTAGGGCCTCGAAGGTATTTTCACCGCGCTGAAAAAAGAAGTTTCTTTCCCGTTCCTTGAGAAACGATTGCCAGCGATTTTTTCGAGGAACCTTCTCACGGCGAGTCGACTCGAACGCGACAGGATTTACCGACAGCGATTGACAGGATTTACCGCCGCTCGCAATGAAAATATGATCCCAGTGTCGAACTCGGTACGTTGAGATTGGCAACGGTGACATGGGACAGTGATGTCCGCGGTTTCGAGCTCGGAGGGACGATGGTTTTTTTTTTTTGAATATCGCAGGGAATTTGAAGATGAGACGTTGCCAGAAGTGGAGGGACACCGCCTCTTGAGGGGGTGGATTCTCTTTCACGCGGAGAAAAAGCCAAGCATTCTCGCAATGAGGAGTTCATGAAAAATGGACGAAGCGGTAAAAGCTTTGGTTTTCGAGCTCTTACGTTTACTTTCTTCTCTTCTCTCTCTCTCTCTCTTCTCTCTCTCTCCCTCTCTTTTTCTTCTCGACATCGATTCATCGTCCGAGCAGCTTGCATTAAAAATTCGTGTGGAACGTTGCCGGACAATCGTTCGATATCGCTCGTAAATCTACCGGCTATTCTTGACTCGTCAATCAATTCTTTCTTTCCTTCTTTCTCTTCAATCCGTGAACGCGAGACCCTATAGCTAATAGTCGACGACTATTTTCGATCGGTTTTTCTTTATTTGGAAATTCCTCCCCCCCCCCCCCCTTCAAGTCGCGTACTATTTCAGTCTGCGAAGAATGACATCCACGCTGTTTTCACTCTAGTTTTCGCAAATTCGGACCGTGAGACAAGAAATTTGTTATTGTTGGAACGTTGATCGTTTCTTGAACACCGAATGCCGGACCACTTCTTCTTTCGTCTTTTACCTAGTGAGATTTCATGAAAATTTCGCCATTCGTTCGCACACTCATCTGCCAACGATACAACGTGTCAAACTTCCTTGTTTTCTTTATTTTTTCATTTTTTTTGTTTCTGAGGTCATTATACGCAAGCAGAAGATCGATTCACTGTCGAAACTCGTTTTACTCGGAGTACAAATGAACTGTAATCTCGTGATTCTCGAAACAACGTCCCTCGAGATCATTTTTAAACTTGCTGCAGTCGATGACAGGGGAAACACTTAGGTTCCATAATTGTAAACCGCGTAAGTGACTAGCTTATTTCGATAAACGAAGCGCAACGTGTGTTTTTAATTCGCGACGTTTAATTTTTAATCACACACGCGTATGCAGAGTGTTATCTTTTCAGTTAAAAAAAAAAAAAAAAAACAAAGAAAGAAGAATAAAAGAAGAACGAAATTTTCATAATTTCCGGGGTCGTTGGCAAAAATTCGCTTCAAAGTTGGAACGAAAATTGGAAACTTTCTCGGTTTTATCGCCGCTCGGAAATATTGTTGCCAGTTTTATTACCTATCGCGAGACGTAGCGTTGCGCGAAAGCGTCTTGAGGAAACGCGATGAGAGATGCTGCCGTTCGAGCAGACAGAAACTGTAACAAACGTTATAAAGAAAAACAGAGACCGACCGATCCTCCTCCCCTATGTGAACACACAGAGAATGCAATATCCCGCTGCGTCGAGGAAACACCACGGCTCCGTATCTTTCACCCTACATGAGCTTCTAAAATCCGCGTGGCGTGAGTTTCGTAGGACAATGTGGTTGCTACTGTTTCGCTAAAAAGAAAGAGAGAAAAAAAGTTTCGTTGAATATGTAGCTGCTACTGTTTCGCTAAAAAGAAAAAAAAAAAAAAGAATGGAGGAATTCATTAAACTGCATCCTATGTTAGAATTGAACTGTACCCTATCCTACTCTAACTGAAAGAATTTGCTTTAGTAAATTACGAAAGGAGGAAAGTAATATTATATGTTACTTTACTAATATTATTAGTTCTATAATTAGAATTTAATTCTATATAGAATTTATTATGTAATTTAAATATTTTTATATTACTTTTTTTCATTTTATTTACATATATCTTATCCTATCCTAACTCGAATTTACTTTAGTAAATTACGAAAAGAGGAGAGTAATATTATACGTTACCTTACTAATATTATTAGTTCTATAATTAGAATTTAATTCTATATAGAATTTATTATATAATTTAATTTACATATTTTTATATTTTTTTTACATTTTATTTACATATTTTTGTAATTTAATTTGCTATCCTAACTAGGATTTACGTTAATAAATTACGAAAAGAGGAGAGTAATATTATATGTTACTTTACTAATATTATTAGTTCTATAATTATAATTAGAATTATAATTATTTAATTCTATATAGAATTTATTATATAATTTGTTATATTAATTCTATATAGAATTATATTTTTATTTTTTACATTTTATTTACATACATCTTATCCTATCCTAACTAGAATTTACTTTAGTAAATTACGAAAGAAGGGAAGTAATATTATACATTACTTTACTAATATTATTAGTTCTATAATTAGAATTTAATTCTATATAGAATTTATTATATAATTTAATTTACATATTTTTATATTTTTTTTACATTTTATTTACATATTTTTGTAATTTAATTTGCTATTTTAATTAGGATTTATGTTAATAAATTATGAAAAGAGGAGAATAATATTATATGTTACTTTACTAATATTATTAGTTCTATAATTAGAATTTAATTCTATATAGAATTTAAATATGTTTATTTTTTTTTACATTTTATTTACATACATCTTGTCCTATCCTAACTAGAATTTACTTTAGTAAATTACGAAAGAAGGGAAGTAATATTATATGTTACTTTATATTATTACTTCTATAATGAGAATTTAATTCTATATAGAATTTATTATATAATTTAATTTACATATTTTTATACTTTTTTACATTTCATTTACATATTTTTATAATTTAATTTGCATATACCCTATCCTATCCTAACTAGAATATATATTTTACTATATTTTATTATTTTATGCAGATTTTTCCTCTTTATCTTTCATGTCAGCTGTAGCTAGAAAGAGTTTCGTATATGTACAGTGGTTCCACGATTAGATTTTGCGCGGAATTACATCTGGTTCGTTGAATTGTATTTGTACATAAATTGACGCCGTAACTGGAATATTACAGACATTTTCAAACCCGATACTGCAACGTATCATATTTTCACGCGATATCGCCAATGTATTATTTTAATGTCCTAAGTTTCAAATCCTATACACACAATCCGATGAAATCGCGCAATCGAAAAGCGTCCATTATAATTTATAGCTCAATTAGAAAAAGGAAGCAAAGGGGGGAATATCTTTCAAATCTTTAAAAACTCACCCACTTCCCGAAGACGGACACACACGCGCGAACGTTTACTATAATTCTGCTTAATAAAATTTGTTTCCCGTTATCTGGCATCGCGTGACAGGCGTGGTCTGTCCAACCTACGCGTGGGACACTCGATTTCAAAATAAGATACTGTCTCCACGTGCCAACTTGCGTACGTTTCTCTCTCTCTCTCTCTCTCTCTCTCTCTCTCGCGTTCGAGGCGCACGCGTTTCCAGTCGCCGAGCATAAATCATGTCTAACGATTGCGCGAACGACTCTTTATTTCCCCGTTAAATAAAGTTCTCAAAGGTTCTTCGTTTGATCGTGAACGGGGACATACCTGTGCAATATGTACAGGGTGGAAAGAAAAATTCTGTCATAGATGAATTCTGACGTCTTCGATTTGATGGATCCTTGACTTTGAATTTCAAGATTAAAATTATTTCTTGCGTTGTGTTCTATTTATCAGGAAGGTAAAATTTTCCTAGATCGCAACTTAATGGTTCTCTTGAGAAGTTTCTTAATCGTGTTTAGCACTGCGAACGCGTGCGTCCTAACAGCGCCTTTATGCTTCTGCACGCGTGAATTTTACGTAATTTTCGTATTAGGTTTCACTAACATTTGATTTATCATAGTTGTAGCATCAGCGTGAGTCTAAATAATCAAATGATAAAACTAAAACTGTTAACATTATTCGAAACACGCGTTCAGAACTTAAAGTCGCTGTTAGAACGCGCGCGCCCGCAGTGTTAAATGATCAAGAAACTTTTCTGCCATTTTTCAAAAGAACTGTCAGGTCCCTTGGAAAAGTTCTACCTCCGTGACGAGTAGAATACAATCCAAACAAGGAGAAAAATTTTTGACTTTGAAATTCAGAGTCTTTACGTGCATTTCCATCAAATCGAAGACTTTTCTTTCCATCCTGTATGTGCACGTATAGTTTGCCAGAGCGCGTGATTCATTGAGGGAACCCGACGGGTGACGGGCACGCGTACGTAAGAGACTTTATCGAGAAAATAGATCGCTGCCGCTCGATGGTTAACCTTTTTTATTGGCGAACCGACTCGCGTTCGTTCCGCGAGTGCGTTTCATCAACGGCGAACGCTCGCACCGGAATCGCCTTGGGAATCGTTGGCGTGCAATTCGAGGCTTCCGGGCGTAAATCGTCTTATTAGAAATTCTTATGGGTGACACGTCGCCGATGATATTCCAGGCTTATTATTTATTAATTATTAATTGTCATATATTAATTTATTAATAATTTATTAAATTATTATTTCGATCAGATTTCCGTTGGGTACACTATCCTTAACTTGCGATTTTGTCATTTATCTTTCGTAGCAAGATGATTAGAAACAAATATAGCAAGCAGAATGAATTTTCGAATCAAGGATTAAATATTATTAAGGATAGTATCTCCGAGTAAGAAACGATTCAGTCAGTCGATTATTAGAAATTAGATATTAGTCAAATTAGAAATTAGATTGTTAGATATTAGAAACAAATAAAGCAACGCTGAACAATGATCTCTATATTTGTGACATATCATCTTCTGTCTTATTCGCACCTGTCAATAAGTATGATTGACGAAATGATTTCGTTGGTGACAAATTCACGACGATTCTCAATTTTAAATAAAAATTCAATCGAAATTAATATCGTAAAAGTAGAGAAATATAAAGAATTTTCGGGAGTTGTCAGAATTGTCAGAAATTTTTGGGATTCTTTTTATAATCTTTTGATTATAATTGCAATTGGGATTTCTTAGCTATAATTGCAAAATTATAAAGTACAGGATACGGTATAAAAGTTGAAAGAAAGTTATGAGGATAAAACTGTATAAATATTCCATATATAAAATATAAACTACAATAATAAATAATTATAAATAATATAAATATAACAATAAATAAACTATACAAAACTATATAAATATTTCGAATTTTCGCGTAGAGAAGCCAGTTTTTTCAATCTACCCTCTGACATTTTCTCACCTTTGATCGCAAATAATCTCGCACAGATCGCCGTTCGTCGATCACGCGCTTTCAAAACAATTTGGAGAACATCACCGTGTAATTTTTTTTTTTTAATCGAACACAGCTTACAAAAGGGGGAGCCACTGATGATAGTAAATTTCTCTTTCTTTTTCCATAAAATACTTGTATGAAACTCTTCGTTGGAAATTTGGAAAGTTGGTGCACCGTTGCTGGAAATGACCGTTTTAACCCGAATTAGCAGAGCGGAGTTGTAACACCGGTCCTTTATAGGTCCTTTAAGATCGGTGTTCGTGTTAAGGGTCGTAAGCGGGAGGATGTTTGGGTCAACGAGCAGTTGGGGCTCGTGCTTGGGGGCTTCCGGCCATTACGCTGGCAGGGCAATCGAGCTTCGGGAGGAATTAAAAGCCCGCAGTCCTTGATCTCCGCTATATTTGACAAAGTAAAGGGCGTAACGCAGATTATTTCGCGGCACTCCCACGTCCTTACCATCTATTGTTTTTCACAGTTGACAATTACGCGATCACTTAGAGAAAGTTCAAATTCTTAATAACTTCGTAGCTGTTGAAATTTAATTTCACCGGCAAAGTTTCTCACAAATCGATTTGTTTTTTTTTTTTTTCCTTTTCTTAGCGAAAAAACAGATGATAAACCTCGTTGTAGCCGAGGAGTGATTCATCGCTCGGAGAAAAAAAAAGAACAATAAGTCGCTCGTGTTTACGAGTTACGAGCATCGTTTAAGAATGGCACGAATTCCGTCATCGAGAGGAAGTGCTCGTAGCTATTACGCAACGTTGTCCACTCTTTGTTTAAAGATATTTTTATCTCCCCCTGTTGGACATTCAAGTTCATTTCAACTATCAGAAGACTAAGTCCCAAAGATATTCTAGAATCGAGAAATTCTAGAAATGAAAGTTGTCGCAAATGTCACGCTCTCCCAAGTGAAAAATCACGCGAAATTTCAGACGCGCAGCTCCAATGTGAAATTCTAAATGGTATTTACGAACGACAGGTTGGTACTTGGTGGTCGATGGAAATCAATCAGAGAGGATCACGGGGGGGGGGGGGCACGCACGACGCTTTTGTCCGTTCGAGCCATCGAGTCGCGAGAGCGATTTGCATACGCAAACGTTTTCAGCGACTGTTGGCCACCAGGTCCGATCGCGGCCACCTCTATGTCGTCTCTATGAATATTGCAGCATGTAAATTCAGCCCTCTTGAACTTGCTCTACCGTCAGCACTATTTCTGCTCTTTCTGCTCGGTCACTCTTGCTTCTCACCCGAAAAGGTCGCCGCACCGTTTCAATAACTCGTGTCAATTATTCCCGCATCGACATTCCGTGAATCCGCACAGCGCCGATTAAATCTTTTTCTGCCTTCGATGAAAATTAATGGGAGTTCCAAGAGGTGGTTTCCTTTTTCTTTTTTTTTTTTTTTTTTGGAGACAAAGTCGAGTATACGTTTCCTTGCGAGAGTCGAGTACAGCTAATTAATATTTTCGTAAATAAAGATCGGATTCAGTTAGCGAGGAAATGCTAGACTTCTCTGTTGAACTTTTTTATTCTTCAAACTCTCACAGTCGACTGTTTAAACGCTTACTCTCCCATACATTCATCCATCTCACTCGTACCAATAACTTAAAACTAAAGTCTCCAGAATTAGCCACTCTGTAGTATCTAACAGGAAATAAAATAAATTTCTAGAAAATGAGAATATTCTGTAAGTAATAAATAAATGAGAATCGCGTGGACGATCTAGAGTGCTTGGAAGTTAATTAGGTCACAGCGGGAATATTTTTTTATCATTTATATATCAACTTCGAAATTCGACTCAAGGCCAATTTGACGAAGAGAAGCGAGCTGTTTTTTTTTTCACTGAATAATTTATTTATCTTATGTATAAAGAACGTATTCTGTTTGTTTCCAACGTAATACAGCGTTCCTTGTCTCAAATGTTTGCGACGTTTACGAGTTGTGAATGTGAGAGTTTGATGAAACAGTGATAACATTTATAATTCCGTTTAACGATTCATAGGATGATAACGTGTCGAGATATTTTAATAAACAGCGTTGGATTATTCCTTCTTAATGGTCAATACGAGTGACACGTTGTTTTTCAAGAATTTTAAATGGAGGATGATCCTTCTTCTTTTTTCTTTCAATAATAATAGCTCCTATCAGTATGAGAATTGCAAATCGAACTCGACAAGTTGAAAACTCTGTCTCTCTAGCTTGTAAGTGAAGAAAGTGTTTGTCAAGAAATTAGTTGACACTTGGTCGATGCTTTAACCACTTACGCTGGCAACTGATTGCGGACCATAACGAGTGACCAAACCGTATACAACAATTCGTCGCTTTCTTTTTGAACTCGTCGATGTGATATCACCGGATAGAAATTATCGACAAGTAATAAATTTATTATTTGCTTTGCCTAGTTTGTTTCACTTGAATATACTTAAAATTGAGAATCTATTACAATTTTGAAACAAAAAATTCTTAACGTGCGTGGTACGTTATTCCAGCGTAAGAGGTTAACCACAACTGATTGTGGACCATAACGAGTGACCAAACCGTATACAACAATTCGTCGCTTTCTTTTTGTACTCGTCGATGCGATATCACCGGATAGAAATTATCGACAAGTAATAAATTTATTATTTGCTTTGCCTAGTTTGTTTCACTTGAATATACTTAAAATTGAGAAACTATTACTATTTTGAGACAAAAAATTCTTAACGTGCGTGGTACGTTATTCCAGCGTAAGAGGTTAACCACAACTGATTGCGGACCATAACGAGTGACCAAACCGTATACAACAATTCGTCGCTTTCTTTTTGAACTCGTCGATGTGATATCACCGGATAGAAATTATCGACAAGTAATAAATTTATTATTTGCTTTGCCTAGTTTGTTTCACTTGAATATACTTAAAATTGAGAACCTATTACAATTTTGAGACAAAAAGTTCTTAACGTGGTACGTCATTCCAGCGTAAGAGATAAGTTTTCGACATTCCGCCAGGAAATTATCTGTCCGCGTTGAATTGGTTGGTCACGTACTTCACTCTAACGGTGGGAGACACGGTTGGGAGATGTTTTGCTCTGCCATTTGGTTCGTCGTTCGATCATTCTCGTTATTATTAATTGTTCCGCCGCGAATTCGTACAACAGACCACATTGCCTCGACACTTTACGTGCCTTTGCTATTTATCACGCAGTCGTTTAGATAAATTTGTCAACTCGGATTCTTTTGATCTTTCTTCAAATTTGAATTTCACGTTCTTTCAAATTTGCTACTGAGAATTTGTGGAACTCGATACTTCAAATTTCTTTGTTATTTGTCATCGTTTGGAAAAATTTATCAACTCTTACAAACTGAATTTTACATTTTTCCGAAATTCTTGAAATTTGTGAAATATACCGCATCACCTTTTATTTGTGATTCGACACTTCAGACTACTTTGTCGTCCAATCGTGCAATCGTTTGGATAAATCCATCAACACGGATTCTTTTTCCAAATTTCACGTTTTCTAAAATTTCTCGAATTTACAAATTACACGGGAAATGGAGTTACATTGACGTTCAAATATTTGAACGAAGATCGTTGCCGATGTGATCTTGTTAAAGAATTTATCACTGGTACACCGGTTGGTTTTAGCTTCTTTTCATTCGTCATCCTTGGTAAAGACTTTCTTGATGTTCATCAAGCCTGCGTGAAGCACCGAGGCGATACTTGAGTTCCATTGATTGATGAGACTAGACAAAAATTGATTTATTAACGTAGTATGACAGCGAGAATTCACTCCAATCGTTCCGTCTTCGTCATTTACATCCACTCCTCCGCGTTTCACAATGAAGTTGACTTTCATCCTGTCATTATCTTGTTTTAATATCATCGGCGCGTTTTTGCCCCGAGCTTTGACTTTTCGAAAAGTTGCTTATTTTTAAATATAATACAATTAATAATTGAATAATAATTGGCGAGTATTATCGCCAGTGTCGAACATCTTAAATCGCGTTACGTAATTTCGATAGTTTAACACGCATGATTTATCAATTTAAAACAAACGAGCGCAGTGAAAGTGTTTTCAAATACGTTGGCTAATATTCTCTTTTTTCTTACTCGTTGTAAAACGACGTTCATCTCGTCTCGATTATTTTTAGATACCTCTGTGTCACTGGTGTCCACGCGTAGGCAGTCAACGCGTTAATTATTCAATGACCTTATTTATAATCTACTCCGCTCAGAAGTCTGTGACGAACTAACAAATACAGCTCTGTCTTCAACAGAAGCCTTTATTAAAAAAAAAAAAAAAAAAAAAAAAAAAAAAAAAAAAAAAAAAAAAAAAAAAAACTTTTTTAAAAAAAAAAAAAAAAAAAAAAAATACAGGGAGAACGAGCACTCCTCGTTTAAATATGAATAGTCACGTCGTGTGACCGATTTGAATTGCAACACCGTAGAGGTTTCCATAAGATTCGCATCGGGATCACGTAGTAACAGTCGTGACAGTCTCCTCCTGCCATGGGGACGCGATTTACGAGGGGCAACCTTCGAAATCGAGCCGTTTGCACTCGTGGGGATTTTCCCTTTCGTTCTCGTTGCCTTGTTTTTTTTTCTCTTCGCTCGGTGTTTCGTCGGCCGTGACATTCGCCATGCAGGTACCACTATGAAACCGTGATCGATCAGCATAGTTGGCAGTCGCGTTCTATAGGGTGGCTCGCTCGCAACCGGCGATTCCACGATATTTCGAGAGATTGCTCGCGCAGAAGGTCGTTCCCAGTGAAAAATGTCAAGTGTCAGGACGAAGATCGATCCTGCTCTCGATATTTACAGCGACAAGTTACGATGGTCACTTTCCGTGAAGCACGCGATTGTTTCGACAGAGGGAAGAAAGAAAATTATTAGCACTCCCGCGTCACCTTCGCATTAGCGCGGAAATTTCGAAACGTTACGAGCGTTTCGAGGGCGTTTTGTCTCGCCTGCTCGCGTCGCCGAGTGTCACAGATTCGTATTTTTAAAGTTTTCGGAGCATCCGGGAATCGCGGGGACACTTGAAAGTATTTATAGCGTCGTAAATTTTCGAAACTTTGGAGCGTCCTTTTAATAAGCACCGCAGGCGCTACTCGAAGTTGCGGGAATTTCCAGCGAATATTTTTAATTCCCTGGTTTTTAATTCTCCGAAGTTGCCGCGAAACGAACTTAATTTTCGAAGTTTAAAGGGGGGAGGGACGTGTCGTGGCTCGTTGGAAAATTCTTTTACATAAACGCTGTTACCTCTTTGACAATTGCAAAGTCTTCGAACCGATTGGAAAGTTTCGTCCGTTCGAAACTTTCGATTATTTTCAGAATGTCCCCGTTTCTCAAGTTGCTCGCTTGTTTCTCGTCTATCGAATCATTTTTACATATTTTTACTGAGCAAAAGAAGTCTAAAAATTTCTGTAGATAGAAATAGATAAATGTACATACGTACTTCCATCTCGATATTTGGTCACTGAAAGTTTAATTTTGTGAAAAAAAGAGAAAAGAAAATCGTACGACAATAAGTCTGAATTCGTTTTAAAGCATGAAGCCTTTATCTTTCGAAATGTATCGTTCATTTTGTTTAAAAATGTTTCTACACTATGTAGCAGATGATAAAATGAAATAAAATATTTTTCTTCTCAAAAATATTAAGTTAGGTTAAGTTATAATATATAAGTTGTCATAGTACGTAACTGAAAATTTTTTTCATGATTGAATTTACAATGAATTTGAAGATTCAAGCCTCCCCTTTACAATAACCCCTTAAAATTTGCTACATTTTTTTATGCCAATTTATTAGACTTTAAATATTAAGCGAGAACGAATATGACGTCGAAATTTTCTTGGATTTTCATCGTCTAGACCTAATATTAAAGTTTAATAAAACGAAAGGAATGAAAAAAGATCGTACATCAAGTGTTTTTGGAGGTCGCCGTGAAGAAGAAGCTTCAAATACAAATATTCTACTTTAGAGTCAGTCGTGAGAAAAATTTTTCTATACTTTTACATACTGTTTTACAACTTATAGAAAAAAATTACCTTCACCTGCTCACTTTTCAACAACGAAACGATAAATTTTAAAAGTAGAAGCTTTGAATTTATTTTCTAATTAAATATTGAAGTGAAATTTAATTAACCATCTTTCATCATTGAATATTAAATTTAAATTTATTTGAAATGAATAGAAGCTTTGAATTTCCAAATTTATCACTACGTTCTTTTCACAAATTTGTGACTGTTCATTGCTACATTTATCGCTATATTCTTTGCACAAAATTATAACAGTTTAAGTACGTAATGGTCGATGTACATTCTATTCATCGCTATCGGTTTTCCACTTCTAACTATCCCAAACATTTATGGTGTTAGTTTCGTGTCCTTGGTTCGTTAACAATGCTCGATGGCACAGACTTTCGACAATGTCGAATGAATTGGTTTTGCGATTCGAGTATTCGGATGTTTCGTGGCGCGTTCGAAGCGTCGGGGTTCAATCGGATCGCGTTCATCAGCCACCGCAGGTGGAATTTACAAGGATCGTCGAAGGTTTCGTATAAACTTTAAAGGAGGGAGCGATCGATCCTTGATGAACACCGATGGAATTCCTTTAAGCAGTCACTTTCGAATTTCCACTTGGTTGTTCGCGTTAGCACGAGCTGAGGGGAGGGAGGAAGGTGAGATACACAGGAAATAAATCCTCTGTAAGGACAATCATTATACTTACATTTATCTAACAGCTGAAACTATAAAATTTTTTATAATTGCTGATAATGAACGTAGGTATAATGTTGATATAATACATTATACTTAAATTTATCTAACAGCTGAAACTATAAAATTTTTTTATAATTGATGATAATTATAATGAACGTAGGTATAATGTTGATATAATACAATATAATATTTATATTTATTTATAATATACAATATAATGATATAATATATTTATTTATATTATATTTATACAATATAATATTATAATTATATTTATTATATTATATTATATTATATTACAATATAATATTGTAATTATATTTATTTATAATACATTTATATAATATAATGATACAATATATTTGTATATAATATACAATATAATACAATATAATGAGAGGAATAAGAATTTCAAAAGAAATTCTCGAGGATTCTGGAGACAGTCGTGAATCAGTTGACATAAAATATTATTATTCGAGGTAATTTACATAAACTCAACTTCTCATCGATAGTTCGTGAAACGATGAAGGAAATTTTTCAGGAAATCGAAATTACGTAACATCTGCGTACTATACTTGGTGATTGCTTGAAGTCACAATGTTACTAGAGAAATACAGTTAACAAAATTTCGTGCTAAATGCTAATCGTTTAAACAGAATGATCATTTCCAATGCTGCATCATTTTATTATTTGAAGTGATACTTCGCATACTCGCTATTTCGTATAAATATAAGTTGCTGGTAGATGATACGGAAAAAATGTTTGTGGGGAGAGGCAAAGAGTTAACTTATCGACGCGCGATATCACGTGTTCCATCTTTATTCTATTTGTTGTGTATTTTATTCGAAGCCCACGTGTACTTCGCGCCGAAGATTTTTCCCTCGTTGTTGCTTTTTACCCGACGCTTCGGTCTATATTTTATTTCGTTCCATTTAACTCTGCCTCTCTGCGTGACCATTTCTGTTTCATTTCTAGCCAGCTCTTTGTTCTCCATTTACGCCATATATTTCACTTTTATCCCTCATTCTCGCTTTGCCCCTATCGTTGCGCCTGTTTTCATTCCTCTGTCTATTTTCGTCCTGTCTGCCGATCGGAAACGCGCGATCGTTCTGTTTCAGAGTAGAATCGTTGCGAGGCATTTCCCGATTCTTCTCACGATCGACACTTTCGATAGTCCGAGTCCGAACGATCCTTTCTTTTTTTGAGAAATCGATCGAAGCAATTCTACAATTGAGAAACTGAGAAATTGACAACTCTGGACTAAAATATTTTTTATTTATTAGTCGAGTAGCCTTCCAACGAAATCCTAGCAAAGAATTTAGCCACGAATTAACACGTTCCGTGCCGGGCCAATTTTTGTTTATTTTCCGTTTAGTTCGTGTAATTAATAATTTTTCTGAAGCGTGTTTTATAATTATTATAACAGTGCAGAAATTATTAATTAACAAGAAAAGTGTCTGAGGTTTAAGAAGCATTACAGAACAAGAGTGATAAATTTAATTTCAAGGTATTATTTCAATAGACAATTGTTTAATGATTGTCAAAATTAATATGAAATAAAAGATTTCGAATATTACTGTTCCTGTACTGAATAATAATAATAATAATTTATTATGTAAATTATACAATACTGTAGAATAGTAATTGTATAATAATAAATATAATAAAATATGATATAATTTATTACGTAAATTATTTTATATTATAGAATATTAATTATATAATATATATAATTAATTATATAATATTTAGGATACTTATTATAAAAATTATAATACCGTGGTAATAATACTAAATACTAATGCTCGACTCGTGAAGATTCCACTGGGACAGTCAATCGATCGCGTGTTTCTCAGCTGACCAGTCAATATTCGTAAAAGAACGGAGATGGAAAAGTTGAACGTTCCGGCGGCGGTTAGCTTAGCATTAAATTATACCATCAGGCTCGTGAATATAGAACGAGCCTGGTTGCACAAAGGTGAAGGAGAAATCGTTGATGGGACATCTTAACGTAACGACCGGCTGCCTGATGAAACGTTAATAATAACTACAGTCCGAGTAACGAGCGCCTCGTTTCTCTGTCTCGTCGTCTTTGTAACGTCCAGCGAGTTAAATAAAAAGCTCGTGCGCCTGGAAAGCGGATCGAAACGCGGTTGAAAGCGTTGCACAGGTCGCAATTATCTGAAAGATAATGCGCGTTCGATCGTTTTTTTCTTTTTTTCCCTTTTTTTTTTCTTCTTCTCGCGGCTTTCCTTTGTTTCTTTGTTCCTTTCGTTATTGAGTTGTTCCCTGTCTAGGTTCGCTCGTTTTATTCTCTATTTTTTTTATTTATGTTTCATTTGTGTGGGTTCGTCTCCCCCTACTCTTCCTATTTTTAAATATTTTGTCCTCTCGAAGTTAAATTTGTGAAAAGAAAAAAGAAAGAAAAGAAAAAGATTAGCCTCGAGTGATGTTACAGTATCGGACAGATAGCTGTAACAATTTATATATATCGGGCGTTTGATTTTATTTTTTTGTTTTGCATTCTTCGTGACAAAATTCATTTCAACTGAAACTTGCGACACCGAGTAACTTAATTCTAAACTAACGATCAATTAAAAATTGACACATTACTTGTACAAAATTAATACATTATTATACATTCTAAACTACAATTATACAGTGTACAACCAATTAAAAATTAATATTGATTTATTTAAAAAAACTCAATTCATTGTGTCTTCTAATGATTTTATGTGATTTTTAACTCTTCTTTCGGTCATTTTTGATCCAGTTGTATCTCTTTAACGCTTAAAAATGTCTCAAGTTCTTGAACGAAACTGTAAGAAAATTGTTATCAGGACGTATGTAGAATTTGTTAGGTTTTGCGTTGAACATCTTCTTACGGAACGTTTTATTTCTCGAAACGGGAGTGAAATTCAATTTGTGGAGCGTGGTAGCGTCAAGATAGGTTTATTTAATCCAATGACGAGTCGAAAGAACTGTGTATCTCTGTGAACTAAATTAGAATCGTACGTATCGTGCTCCATCATTCCACAACTCTATCGAATCTTCTTCGCTTTCAAACACTTGTACCTTCATTTCTCATTGTTGCAACCAATTTCTAGAAAAAGGATTGCAGAAAACACCCAGTATTTTTGTTCTCATTCTAGAATTCTATCGAATCTTCTTCTCCTTCAAACACTTGTGTTGCCATTTCTCATTATTACAACCAGTCTGTAGAAAAAAATTCGTAGCAGAAAATGCCTAGTATTCGCCTGTTCTAAAACTGTATACCAAGTCTTCTTCTCTGTTTCTTTTTTTTTTTTTTTGCATTTTTATTCCTCGCTGCAATTTATAGAAAAAAGAAAAGAATCACAGAAAACGTCAAATATTCGCCTATTTTGGAACGTCGTCGAATCTTCCTCTTCTCGTCAGATGCAGACACGCAATTTCATTTCTCAGTTTCTGCTACAACCAGTCTACAGGAGAGAAGATCAAACGTAGAAAATGATGTTCGCCTATTGTCGACAAGCTTCCGTCGAATGGATGGTGCGGAGGAAATCGAGCCAGTCCCCCGATATCCACGCCGGCCGTGTGCCTATTCGCATTTCCGCCGGAACTACGGCGTTTCGGGTGCCATTAATTACGCCCATTGAGGCTTCGCATCTCGATTCTAGAACGCGCGTTTCTCACGCCGCGTGTCTGTCACGCTGTAAAATGATCTAGACCTTGCATCTCCGCTGGCCACCGCCATTGTCGTGCTGTTGCTCTGCGTTAACGATAACGAGAAATATCATTCGTGTGAAATCGACGATTCCAAGCAACATTTCCCTCTCTCACTCTTTTCTTTTAAATAAAATTTCAAGCATTTTTATTCTTAGTAAAATAAAATTCTTTTTCTTTTCGAAAAGAATTTACAGAGTTCGACGATGCTAATTTTGAATATTCCCCATTTTTTTTTTTCTTTTTTCTTTTGTTCGAGCGTTGGGTTCTTGGAATGTGCTCAGTTATTGTTGGCTCGTTAACGCAACGATACAGGATGTCTAGTAGTACAGTTACAGACACCGGCGCAATATAGCGTGTTAAGCCTTATCTAACAAGCCTTATCTTACACAAGCTGTGGTCGTTGACGTGTTCTCGTACTCGTGATGAATCCAGAGGAAGTAGATGATGATACTCGTTGCGTCTTGCGTGAGAGACCTGGAAACCTTGGAGTTAAAAACTTTTAAGATCGGACGATTACCGAATGAAGGAGTTTATAGCGTAGCGAATTTTCTTCCATTCTGAGGTGGACTTTGTCAAGTTTGCCGAGCAATGTTACGCCACGGAAGATTTGTCTGTATTCGACCAAACTGTAAACCGCCTTTGACTTAAAAAAAAAGAAGAAAAAAAATTGGAAAATTCAAAAGGGAAATCCAATTTGCGACCCGTCAAAGAGGAAGAAAATTAAGCAACGTTCCTCTTTCTTAACTTTTTTGGTTCAATTACACGATGACACTTAAAATTTTGAAAATTTAAAATCAGATCCACCAGAGTGGAAGGAAATTGAATAACATTCTTCTTTCGTACTTTTTCTCTCCGACAAAGTAGAAAGTTACAACGAGAAGCGTAACTGTACCAGCGACAATGAAAAATTGTCGATAATTTAATTAATTAAATTGATGCAACTTCGTTGCAAAAGCATTGTACAACGATCCGTTTTCAAGCGTCGAAGTCTCTACAGTCTTTGACAGTCACGAATTCTTCCTTCTCGAAGAGTGACTTTACAAGAGTGACTTTACGTTAAAAACATTAAAAGAACTGTTCGTAACTAGATTCACCATCATTTTGAAGACTCTCTTTGAAACATACTGCATAATTTTATTCCTTTATCACCGTTTGAGTGTTGAAGTTAAACGAACAAATAATCAAAAAGTTCCAACATTTTGTCATCTAAATCAGAGCTAGCTAACTGACGGTCCGCCCTTACTTTCCTCGTAGCTAGCGCTATCCCCTCCACTGCGTCGATTTGGAGAGACCAGTGCAGTGGAGGGGATACGGGCCGCCAGTTCTGAATCTAACTTTAGTGTTCCAAGTTCAATAAAATGGTAAAAAAAAATTGTACAGCAAGTTTGAATAGGTCGTTGAAAAAGGCAAGTTTCACTCTTCAAAACTAAAATAGATTCAGTTGTGAAAAAAATTTTTGTTGTGATAATTTTTACAATTTTCAGGGAAAATAAAAGTATCTTTATTCATTACACAATGATATCGTCTTCTCGAAAGAAAACACGTTCCCGATCAAAATAGAAACGTCGCGCTCTAAAACGAAATCAAGTGGTTAGACGATCATTCTTTGCCAAGGTGCAATTTTTCACTGTCGCTGGTACGTCCCTTCGCCTTACGTATAATCCAAGAGTTCAACGCTCGTTATCCCATTCCTTGAAAGTTCGGACTAAACTATCGGATCGTTTTATCCCGCGTCACGAAGGTTCCATTGCACTTTTATCAAGCAATGCTACCAACTTGTGCTGTGTAACCATCCCCAGGAGCTGTCGTCCCAGAATCGTTCGATTCTTCCGGGAATTGCGCAACGATTTCCCTCTCTCTCTCTTTCTCTCTCCGGCTGGCAAGTTCCTGGTCCGATTTTGCGTTTGACACCCGGATGACCTGGGATTACGAAGTCGTTTTCAAGGCGTGCGCGCGGAGACGGAGGATTTTGCAAGCTGGGACACTGTCTTTTCCGTAGGGTGGCAGGTGGTTCGGGACGAACTGCGTCAGAGGCACAGGTCGGATGACGAGGAAGCCAGCTTGTTCGGTGATGGAACGTTTGCGGTTAGACGGAGCGAACAGTGATAAGTCGTGCAGCTCGGAGAGGGAATTCATTTCGGGGCATACGTTGCAAACGAGAAGCTCCCATTGTGCTCCAGTTGTCGTGTCTGTCGTGCTTCTCACCGATTCCTCTCGTCCGTATATTTTCGACATCTTTTGCTGTTGATTTGTTAACGATCGAGCAGATTCATTGAACAGTTCACGAGAACGTTTCTGTTTTTTGTTCTGTCTTTTCAGAACGAAGGATCACTTGCGTGTTCCGAGCCGCGAAAATACTTATATCTTCTCTCTGGTAATTTGAAGATACATTCCGAAATTGGGAAAAAATTATCATGGCAGCTTTACTCTCAATTACTTTAATAAATAAAATTCCTCTTTCTAAATATTTTGCTGTTCATTTGTTGATAATTGAGCAGATTCATTGTTTCTTGAAAGGATTAGCCGTGAAAGTTATACACGAAATATTTATTTATACTTTCTTCTATAACACTAATTTAAAGACACGCTTCGAAATTTGAAGAAAATCATTGATCACTCTCTGACCATAGCGACAGATTCACTCTCAGTTACTCCAATAAATGAATTCCTTAAATCCTTAATCTTGTTGAAACAGTAGCACCTCAATCAGCGAACGAATTCTACAACAAATCTACGATATTACGAATTTCCAACATCTGAAAACCCAGAAACCCAGAAAAGAATTCTAATTCCTCTCGATCCGGGGCAACAATGGAATTAATCGTCGTCATACGTTCATCCACGAAACATTAAACGTTCGCGTATAAGAGAAATTTTTAAGAGAAACTTTTAAGAAATTTTAGTGAAACTTTTAAGAGCATTATTCACTCCGCGCAATTCAAATCGATAAAGGAACATACGAGCTGTCAGTCATCGATTCCGATGAAATTTGGCGTAAATGTAGCTTTCGAAAAAATATTTGACATGATTCGTGATTTTTTTTTTCTTAATCGGATATCGTCAATGTTGAAGGGATGAAAACTACCTTCAAAGTTAGGATGCAATCGTATTGTCATTATATATTTTGACAGCCAAATAAAGTTTTATAATTTATAATTGAAAATATATTTATTTCTATTGAATTTAATCTTATAATATTTCATTCTAAAATTAATTCATAATTAAATAATATAAAATATATACTAAAAAATAATATAAGTAAACTAAATAATAATAATATAATTCTAAAAATTAATATTTTTATAATAATTTAAAATATATAAATAATATATCTTTGAAATCACAATTCAATATTTTTATTAAACTATTTAAATGAATTATTAAATTAAAAAAATAATATATTTACTGGAATTAAACGAATTAATAATATTAAAAAATTTATTAATTTACAATTATAAATTTTAAAATTTATGAAATTTTTTCCATGTATAATAAATAAATATACTGAATAAATGAAAAGATAATAAACAATAAATTATAAAAATTATAAATAAATGTTTAAATCAAGAAATAAAATTTATCAATAATATAATTTCTCTAATTAAATTTAAAGAAAATGGAGAACCAACATTACATGAACATAAAATAAATCACATTATTATTAATGAACGTATAAAATTAATTATTCCTTTATTAATAAAAAAGCCTTGGTTGGCTTATTTTTAAAATTTTTTTTTAAAAACTAGCCTTGGTTGGCTGTCAAAATACATAAGCCGCGCCTTTGTTTCTTTTTCAAGGGGGTGTTGTTAAAAAATATTTCACAACATATTTTTATATGTTGTTATAAAATGTTAAAAAATACACCAACTCGTCGAAAACAGCAAAATTAATTTCCGAACAACCCTATATTTTGTTGAAAGTATCTCGGAGATACAATTCATCGAAGATACAGTTTCCCGTGTCAATCGACGAAATCAACGACTTTCGAATTTAACGTGAGACAGGCACACGCATGATCGGAGCTTGTTTGCATTTCACTTCGAACACACCCCTCGAAGACGAGGAAGACATTTTTTCGGGCAAGTCAAGTATACATGCAGCTTGTCTCGGTCGATAGCTCCAGCCGCGCGCTGTTTGCTTTAACCTTAAAGTATACTGGTTGGAACAGCGGGAACGTTTATGCGGGAAGTTTGCTCGCGCGTTCGCCCTATTGTACGGCCCTCCGGGCATTTCTTCCCACCCGTTCTCCTCCCTCTCCACCCAAAACGAAGGTTTAGCAAATGTTTATGTTACTCGAAGCGCGGAATTCCCGTGTTCGCGGCGTGTTTCGCTCTGGAAATTAAGAGAGGAGAGACTTCTTGCGCTGCGCTGTCGAGAACTTTTTGTCCCAAAATCGTAATGTTCTCTCAGTTTTTCAGTATATTTACGTGAAACGAAATAGGCGAAACAAATAATAAATTTATTACTTGTCAGTAATTTCTGTCCAGTGATATATCATACCGTCGAGTTCGAAAATATGTACGGTTTGGTCACTCGTTATGGTCCGCAATCAGTTGCCAGCGCAACGTGGTTAATAACGTTGCGCACGAGTTTTCGAGTGAAAGAGACAGAGAGAGAGAAAGAGACAGAACAAACACCGCGACATTTCGCTGACACACGTGTGCAAAACCGTTACGTCGCCGCTGCTTTTCGTTTTCAATTAATCGCGAAACTGTGGCTCGGAGGACGAGGAGTCGCGGTGTCGAGTGTGTTTCGTCTAACGCGTTGGCTGTCACACGATGTGCTCTCAGCGAGGCAGCAAGAGAATTTTCCAATATTCCAAGCGTACAATGATGAAACGATAAGAAGGATATTTGTTGAAGATCATACTCTTAATGCATAGTCGGTTACTCTTGACAACTGTTTGTAAGAGTGAGAGTGAACTATTTTAGAATGGCACCCTTGCTAGTGCCATGACGAAAATGTGAAAGCAACTGCCCGTAAAGGATCACGCCATAAAATGCAAAAGAGGGAAGGACCAGCATGCCTGATGTGAAAGAAACTATGTTACCAAAACAGAATCATGGCTCGAAAAATGAGAACCTCATTTCAGTACAATACACCGTGCATAATGCACGTTTCAATTAAAGTCTGCAATCGTTGAATAGTGCACTTTTCATTTAGCCAGCTGTGATGTTCAAAATTTTTTCTTGCTGACGATATTCATTTTGTTTTAATTCTATCCTAAACATCTGAACAAAATAATGGCCCCAGATGGTCTGTATTATAAAATATTGCCTAG